>NW_026599659.1:0-33737 GCF_029784135.1 Toxorhynchites rutilus septentrionalis | reverse complement strand
CTTCAAAAGTATAAAAGCTTGCTTGGCCTCTTCGTTGAACTTGATAGGAAAATTTTTTGATTGTGATTTTGATATTTGGCGATGGCCATCCTCCCCTCTTAAAAGTTTTGTTAAAGGTTTTGCAAGTTTTGCATAATCTTTAATAAAACGTCTGTAATATCCAGAAAGTCCAAGGAAGGCACGTAATTCTTTTAAATTAGTAGGTTCGGGGTATTTTCGGATGCAATCAACTTTTTTCATGTTTGGTTTTAATCCGTCCGCAGAAACAATAAATCCAAGAAACTCAACTTCGGATTTTAGAAATTCACATTTGTCTGATTGAATTTTGAAATTGGTTTTCCTGAGCGTTTCTAGAATAGTTTTTAAATTTTCCAAATGTTCATCAATAGTTTTTCCAAAAACAATGATATCACCTATATATACATGACAAATTTTTCCAATGTGTTCGCGTAGTATGTCATCCATTACTCGTTGGAAAATACTTGGAGCGTTTTTGAGACCAAATGGCATACGGAGAAATTCGTATTTACCATTATTAACAGAGAATGCAGTCTTTTCTATGTCTTTATGTGCCATTGGAATTTGATGAAAGCCAGATGCTAAGTCTAATGTTGTGAAATATTTGTTATTTCCTAAGTTTGTTAGAACAGTCGATGTGTCTGGAATTGGATATTTATCACTGATAGTTTTGGTATTAATTTTTCTGTAATCAATGACCATGCGATATTTTTTTTCGCCTGATGCATCAATTTTTTTGGGTACTATCCAAACCGGTGAATTATATGGTGATCGGGATGGTTGAATTATACCATCTCGTAAAAGTTGATCTAGCTGTTTAATAATTTCTGTTTTAAGGGCTTGCGGATAAGGATAGGATTTGCTGTAAACTGGATTTTCATTGATTGTTCGAATTTCGGCTTTTACCTCTGTGATAAATGATAGTTTACTGTCTGGAGGCTGGAAGAATTCTTTAAAATTTGTTAGTAAATTTGATAATTTTTCCTTTTGCGTTGATGACAGGTGATCGTCTCGTACCTGGATTTTATTCACTGCTTGAAACTGATGCTGTAGTAAAGGAATAATATTTTGATTAATAATAAGTTGTTCATTTGATGTATTTATTATGGCACCTAATTCTTTTAGGGTATCATGTCCAATGATGGCATCGAATGTTTTTAGATTTTTCATGTGATAAAGTTTAACATTGATGTTGGAATATGGTCTAAATAATCGTGCTTGAGAAAATTTGGTAATTTCAATGTCACCGGCTACAGAAGATACAGGAAAGGGTTTTTCAACATCGTGAGAGATTTTTGCATGTTTTGGATGTATGTAGTTTTTGTTTGATCCAGTGTCGACTAAAAATTTCAAAGGAGTATCTGTTTTACCATAGAAAAGGAAATATGGTAACGTGGATTTTATTCTAAAAAATTAAGTTCGGTAGGTTCATCATTATTATTTGATTCGTCTTGTTCTTCTATTTCAATGTTGTCACTGTATCGTTCAAAAGATGTTCCTTGTGGGCAACTTTCTTCTGCGAGGTATGGGACTTGTTCAAAATATTGGGATACATCAGGATCATTTTCTGTATATTCATTAGTTTCTATATTAAAATATCTGGGTCGTTTATTCGGAATTTGTGGCCGGTTTGCATAATTCACTTGTCGAGATCGAATCGAAGGGTCTACTTCCATTGGTTCGACTTTATTATTGGGTTTTGGAACAAATGGGTTGTTTTGCTGAGCTTGAAATCTTGGTTGAGGTTGAGGATTTTGAGGTTGAAATTTTTGTGGTTGAAATTGGTTTGAAATCATTGGTCTAAACATATTTTGTTGTTGATGTTGTCGATTAAAATTGTGAACAGGATTAAACATTGGCTGTTGACGAGCAGTATGCTGAATATACATCGGTCTTGAAATAAAAGGTTGTTGTTGAATTTTGGGAGGAATTCTAGGTGGTATTCTAGGATAATCTTCAATTCCGTGTCTTGTTTTTGTCATTGTTTTCCTGTATTCAATGTTTTGGTAAGTAATACAATATGCGTATGCATTTGCTAATGATTCCGGTTCGTGATTTTTCAAAAATTTGCCGACATCTCCATTTAATCCGCGAGTGAAAGCATCTATTGCTTTTCTATTGTATATGTCAATCATGGCCTTTGATGCTTCTGGGTGTCTATAGGCTGGGTTAGTTTTAATTTGTCCAGCAATAAGAGAAAGGAGTTTATTAATTTCATCGTAGAAACATTCCAAACTTTTACCAGATTGTGTTGTGTTCATCAATTGATAATCGAGAGTTGTCAGATCTCTCTTTTCACCATAATATGTCAAAAGAGTTTTCTTTATTAAATTCCAGTTTATATTTACATCGGAATTTACTAATGCACTGTTGGCTTCTCCTTTTATTTTCCTTCTTATTGCTGTGCAGATGGCATAAAATTTATTCCGTTGATCGGTTGTGCTATTAATATTGGGTGTGTATGCTCTTACGAGAACATCAACATCACGTATCCAGCTGCTTAATTCATCGGATTTACCATCAAAAACAGGTATTTCCTTAATTAAATCTGGTAATTTTTCAATAGAGGATGGATCTGCAGGTGATCCATCTGGGTTTGAATAAAAAAGTACTGGATCTTTATAATCCAAGTCTGGTAATGGAGCATTTAAACTTTCTAAAATGCTTAACCTGTTTAAAATATCTTGCATTTGTTCTGCCATTTTATTGAATCTGATTAAGTATGTATTTTTTTCAAAAATTATATTAAAACACAACTAGTTTAGTTAATTCACTTTTTGACGTAGGACTACGTCTAACCGGAAGATATAGGGGGTGAAATGGAAATCCAGGCACTGAACAAGTAGGAAAAAATGCAAGATTTGGAACCCTTATAACTCGAGAGTTTCTCAATAGATCGCAAAGGTTTTTGCATCAATTGATAGGAAATATATCTACGCATCTATCATAACGAATAACATTTCATTTTTCTTGAGATAAATAATTGAATAATTGTGAAATATCAAGCATTGTCAAAATGCACTATGTGCCCATTTTTGATTGGTCCATTTTGTGCTCCTCAAATCGTACCGACTAAAACGGGCAACCAGAACAGCAGCGAAATAGAATGAAGCACGATTGGAAAGGAAAAAGAAAAAAATGAACGAAACATTGGTCGCAGTCTCACACATGCGTAATTCTCGAGCCAGCCAGTCAGCTTAAAAATCCCCGCTCCGCTGCCGTAACGATCATTCTCATTCAAACCGTACACCACATCGGTTCGCATCACAACACATCAACAAACCAACCCAAGCAGCCATGTCTGGACATAGTAAAGGAGGAAAAGTGAAGGGAAAGGCAAAATCCCGCTCGAACCGTGTTGATCTGGAGTTCCCCGCAAGGGTAGCTAGGCCGAGCGCGTTAGTACCAGTGCAACAGTCCACCTAGCCGGCGTTATATAGTTTCGGCCGCCGAAGTGATCGAGTTGGCTGGTAGAGCTGCTCGCGACGATAAGAAAAACCACATTCAGAACAGAACACATCAAGACAACAACAGGCAGTTGCAGCGAGTGGCGAGTGGCAAACGCAATCGCAAAACGGCATCAGGTAGCAGAAGAAAAAAGTTTGTTCTTTATACAAACTGCTTTGGTGGCAAATCCAGAACAAGGCGGCATCGAGGGCGTTCGAAATGGTTTTTTTCAAAACCACGAGTACTAAGTTTTCTAAATTGGAACCATTCCATAAAACAAGGCGCTTTTCAGGGCCATTAAACCTTCCAAAAAAGAGTTTAGGAGATACAGTTCAATGCTTTCTAAAACATTATCCAAAATAATAATAAAACACCAATTGATTTTTTCATAATTTGTTTGCCAGGATCTGATGAGTATGTGAATTTGGCAGTTGTTCTGAGCTTATTGATAGTTGGGGACTTTCCTGATTATTCAATTTTCACCAATTCTTAAATTGTTTCTAGATTGAAAGTACAGTAATTTACAATTAGTTCGACATTTTGCTAATTGGACGGACATGTAATGCGACTTATTTAGTTGGACATTTTTGTTAACATAGAGATCCAAATTATGACCCCAAATTGAAAGTCGACACTGTACCACTGTCATCGTAAATATTCAATTACAGGTTGAAATCGCCTCCAATGCGACACTGAGTGGCGCTTCGGCACGTCGCATTGAATGTAATTTACTGTAAAGTATGTCACAAGCTGGATGGGAAGAAATTTTCCAACTGTGAAAGCTGTAGCGAGTGGCAAATGCAATCGCTAAACAGAAAGGTTTAGCCGAACAAGATGGGGATATCGAGCGATAACAAAACAATAAACTCTTTGGATTGAAGATAATTATGTGATCCTGAAAAGGACCCTTTTTAGCCTGCATGTGAATCCAACGAGCGAACAAATCGTAATGAATGTATTTTTTTGCCATCGCTCCCTTTTAACGCTCATTCGTTCGTCTCGTTGGACTCGCCCCTCTGGCTGAGTCTGCCGATTTGTCTCTATCCTGTGAGTGTGTACCGCTAGAGTATAAAACACGCGGACCCCAAAAAAATATCTTATTTTCTTTCAAACCGTAAACCCGTGAGGTTGTACGGCATCGGCATCGTGGACGTAACAAAGGAGGACAAGTTAAGGGAAAGGCAAAGTCTCACTCGAACCGTGCAGGTCTCCAGTTCCCTGTTGGTCGCATTCACTGATTGCTCCGCAAGGGTAACTAGGCCGAACGGATTGGTGCCGGAGCACCAGTATACCTAACAGCGATTATAGAGTTTCGGCCGTCGGAGTGCTCGAGTTGGCTTGCAAAGCTGCTCACGACAATCAGAAAACCCGCATCAAGAACAGAGAAACTTCGGTTCGGCGCTCATCAAGGCAACAATTAGTTTCAGTGAGTGGCAAAGTGTTTCTCCGGCACGTCGCATTAAATGTAATTTACTGAACCACTTGTCCCAAGCTGGATGGGAAGAAATTTTCCAACTGTGAAAGCTGTGGCGAGTGGCAAACGCAATAGCTAAGCAGGAAGGTATAACCAAACAAGATGGGAAATCGAGTGATAACAAAAACACAACACCAAAGGTTCTTTTCAGAACCATCAACATATTCATAAAGAGTAAACAGTAAACTAATCCATTTTTCAGGTAGATAGGTAGGTATTCACGTATTCAAAATAAAACAATATATTTAAAATATATATTTAACAAAAGCTGTCCCCTTTGTATCGTCCTACGTCACTCCGGTTATGTCCCCGACATTACCCACCCGTCTTTTTTATTATAATTATATTTCTTATATTTTGATTTGAATATTGTTTCGCTTTTCTTCACTTTTTATTAATAATTTTAGTAAAAAATTTTCACTTTGATTTTGATTAATTCACTTAATTGAAATAAAAAATTTACTTACACAATAATTCCAAACATTCTGTGGGTATGCCACAGAACTGCGGGACACGTGGCTCCGTTCCCAATCCTCTTGCAGTGGAAATCTGGAAGCCTTTCGAGCGCGTGTTTGGTTGTTACCGAGTCCTATTATCTCCGGATCCAAGCGTCGGGTGAGCTCGAAGTGATGAGGATCCGTGGAACCCAGGTGAAGCACACACTTCCCGGTGCGGTGGTGTTTTCCTTTTTAGATGAAGCACTAGTATTTCTCTGTGTTTTCGTCCTACTGGGGCACCTATCCGCACGTCCGCTTTAAACGAGGTTGGTGTTGCGCGAGTTATCAATTCGAACCGATGGTTGCTTTATCGCACCAAGTCGTTGTTCGAAACGCGGTGGAAAATTAAACGGGCTGTCGATTGCTTTCACGCACCGAGTCTTACTTCCGTTCACTTCACTAATTTTCCACTGATAACACTAATCACTCTGGGTCCCTATTCGGGCGCCAGTTAATACTTTTACAGAAGGTTTATTTAAAAAAAATATTTTTTTGACACCAACGTGTCTTTATTCACTCTTGCTAAATAACTGAACATAGAATTTTAGGATACTGCTATATATAATCTCGCTGTGCCCTGATTCTAGTCCTATCGCTAAATACTGCATTATGGCAAATAATGGAAATGTTTGTTTATTTGGATCTTGGGTCGTGAGATTGTTTATGATGTGATGTGGCTGAGTGGTCCGATGTCTGGAGTTTGTTGATAATGAATTATCGCTTCGCGGGTGGTCCGTTGCTGGCCAGATGGTTGGTGACTTAACTAGGGTGTTAAACACCATTCAACCAATTTACAATAAAGCAATTCGGCTCGCAATTGGCGCTTTTCCCACCAGTCCTACTCTTGCTGTAATGGCAGAAAGTGGGCAACTTCCCTTCACCCACCTGGTAACAAAAGCCATCACTAATAAAGCCATCCGTCACTTGTCACTCCCCGAAAGCGACCACAATGTCCCATTAATTCATAGAGCTAAAACATGGTTCAAAAATCTCACGAACAAAGATCTTCCCGATATATGTGAACGTTCATCTGCGACGGGAAGAAATTGGAACGTCAAACCGCCGAACATTAACCTTGAACTTCTCAAGGCAGTTCGAGCGGGAGACCCTTCTCCAAAAGTCAAAGCCTGCTTCAATAACCTCGTTGCATCCAATTTTCAAATCAACCACCAGGTATACACAGATGGTTCAGTCAGTGCCGATGGAGTTGGATGTGGAATCTTTGAGAGTAGATACACTGGTAGCTTTTCTCTTCCACCGCAATGCTCCATCTTCAGTGCGGAAGCTTTCGCCCTTTTAATAGCTACCCAAGAATGCACCCATGAGTTTCTTCCTACCACAATATTCTCAGACTCAGCTAGCTGTCACCACGATCTTCTAAGTGGAAACAGCAAACACCCATGGATTAAGCAAACAGAAGAGGCTGCTTCAAATAAAAACATCTCCTTCTGCTGGGTTCCTGGTCACTCAGGAATCCGCGGAAACACAGCCGCCGACATACTGGCCGGCAAGGGCAGCAAAATAGAACCCCCAGACATGCCCTGTCCTCCATCTGACATTGTCCGCTGGGTAAAACAGCAAGTCCGTGAAAGCTGGATAAACAGCCGTCCCACTCATCTTCATAAAATTAAAAATTCCACTCTCCCTTGGGATGACCGCCTCAATAGTAGGGAAAGGCAAGTCCTTACCCGTCTTCGAATTGGGCACACTAACTTCACCCACTCACACTTGTTCTGCAGAGCCGAAAAACCCCAATGTGCTTGCAACGAAGCTCCGGTTTCCGTTAGCCATCTTTTACTTGAATGTCAACATACCAAAGATGCTCGAGTCCGACACAACATAGGTCAGAGTCTCCGAGATATCCTCAGTAGAGACGAGACCCAAGAAACCAATTTAATTGCGTTTCTGAAAGAAACCGACTTCTTTGGTAAAATCTAAACCGAAATACTAAATACCTTGGAAATTGCTTATTAAGGTTCGCCACTTCACAGTCATGTATGCGTGTTTATGTGAGTATACACATGTATGTACGGGTCGGAAGGAAGGTATTCATACATGTATATACGCGCATTCAATAATAATAAATAACAAATAATATAATATATACTTTCATACCCACATCTATCTTCTATCCATTACATTATACTTTAATCAACTTCCTATTCCTACAGCCACACTCACCAAGGAGGATAAATTCATTAAATAAACCTCTCCATTTTTCAGCTCTACTATATACCATTAAATTCAAAACCACTATATTTTATTATCTATTCAAACTGTATTTCATTTCATTTCACACCACCCCACGCCCACTCCTCCCCTCTTTCCTTCCCATACCACTCCCACCCCCTCCCACTCCACTAATCCCACCCAAATCCTTTCCACTCCTTTCCTTCCTATCCTCCTGAGAAGGGCCGTTTTGTTTTTTGGCTTTGGAACACGCCTTTCGCTGGGTCACTTGTGCTTCGTTACTGCTTTGGTCCTTGGATCAGTAAATTTTTACTTTTCTTTACAGCATATATTAAATATCTTATGAAGCATAGGATCCCTTCCTACCTTCTTCTTTAACCGAGAGTCGAGCGGACAGATCTGATGAGTGATTTTTTTTGGTTTCCCTTTCGCCAGTCCCCTCTGGGCTGGTTTTATTGTGGCTCTTCACTGGGCTAGAGGCGAATGAACTGCAAAGTTTAAAGCCTCTTAAAAACAAAGAAAGAAGAAGAAGAAAAATACATTCATTATGATTTGTTCGCTCGTTGGATTCACATGCAGGCTAAAAAGGGTCCTTTTCAGGATCACAAAATTATCTTCAATCTAAAGAGTTTATTGTTTTGTTATCACTCGATATCCTCATCTTGTTCGGCTAAACCTTTCTGTTTAGCGATTGTATTTGCCACTCGCCACAGCTTTCACAGTTGGAAAATTTCTTCCCATCCAGCTTGTGACATATTTTACAGTAAATTACATTCAATGGCACGTCGCATTACCACCACTCAGTATCGGATTGGAGGTAATTTTAACCTGTAATTGAACATTTGCGATGACAGTGGTACAGTGTCGACTTTCAATGTGGGGTCATAATTTGGACCCCGAACTCTATGTTTACAAAAATGTCCAACTAAATATGTCGCATTACTGGTCCGACCAATTAGCTAAATGTCGAGATAAGTGTAAATTACTGTACTTTCAATCTAGAAGCAATTTAAGAATTGGTGAAAATCAATAAGCTCAGAACAACTGCAAAATTCACATACTCATCAGATCCTGGCAAACAAATGATGAAAAAATCAATTTGTGTTTTATTATTTTTGACGTAGGACTACGTCTTTCATTTCTATACCGGGGTGTAAAATCAAAGTTTCGAAAACGAAAGCGTTACGCCGGAGACCGAGATTTTGAGCGTTAATAGCTCCTAAACAACTGAACGAAATGGTATGATAAACACTTCATTCGAAAGATAAAATGTCTACGCGTTATATACTTGTTACTTTTTGATCCAAAAACTTGTTTCAATAGTCTTAAAATTGCTTTCAAAACAGGCTATTGAAATCACCAATCGGTATATAAGCGAGCGGCGCTCGGAAATCCACTCAGTTCTAATTGAACAGCGATTGGAGCATGTTGTCGCTGTTGTGGTGAAGCTCTTCGTTTATCATGAAAGCGCGGATGAACGGTGTCACCAAGAGCCTGTTTGTGCACCCTAGGCCAGAAGGGAATCTATCAGGAGGAGAGTGATGCCACAAACGGTTCCCTGGGAAGACATCGCTACACACACATACACGCGCGGCTATTAACAGGTGGTTATCGAGTTGGCATTAACCACTGGTGGGCTTCCAGTATCGAGGAAAATGTGGAAATATCTAATCGTTACTGAAAATAATCTGCCATTTCCTTTGGGAATTTTCAAAATATATTCATGTGAAAGAGTTTAATTGAATGTTTTCTATCCATGTAACACTGTGATCTTCTTCTTTCTTTGTTTTTAAGAGGCTTTAAACTTTGCAGTTCATTCGCCTCTAAACAATGTGACCAAATATGTTTCAATCAAGTTGTTACGGACAGCTGAGGCTTATCGCGGATCGAGTTACAGATCCATAAGATAAGCAATATTTGAGATTATATTTAGAAAAGACCTCCAAGCGAGGTATAGAAACGTTTAGAAAGGACCAATGTAAGGCAATTAAAAGATGTAAGAGCTCAAGTGTTTTGTTAGGCTAGAAAACGCTTGTAGTTCGAAATTATTGCCGGTCATAAATTCAGAATGGACGAATATTTAAATAGCGTCCGGTAAACAATTTAATGCATGCATCATTTAGGATGCATTTTTATTACCCTTTTCCATCCCTAGCTGCGCTCAGCCAGATACACCAGCAGGGTGTAATAAAATAAAAGGATGTTATTTAGAGCGAAGGATGGAAAGGGGAAATCCAAGAATAAGATAGGCGCACCGACGAGGTGCTATAAACTTAAGGTATTTTCTTAGGGTAGTGCAGCCGTCTCAGACTGCACGTTACCATACGCTAGAAGAAGGGACAAGGAAGGTAGATGATCTAAACGAAACCGATATGTTATCGGTTTTCAAGAGAGAGAGAGGAGATGTTCCTCGTCAATCTTAAGTTTAAGGAACCATGTATATATTGTGAAACTTTTGAATAAATTTTTTAGTATTGTAACAGAACTCACGCGAAAGCGTTAAAATTTTTCTTTCAATAGAGAAATTTTTCATGGTGGCTCCAGAGAGGAGCAAGTTTTTCCTTTTATTTAAGTACAAAATGTGTTAATTTGCGAACTCTTCTCGGCAGTGGATGCCAGAGGTGATGTTCGTGAAATCTTCTCAGCAGTGAATGCGAGAAGTGTGAATTTGTGAATTCTCAAAGGCAGTGGATGCCTAAAAAGTGCATTTCTTTCGTGAATTTTATCAAAAGGCAGTGGATGCCTAAAAAGTGTATTCGTTTCGCGAATTTTCCTAAGGCAGTGGATGCCTAAAGAGTGTATTATTTTCACGAACTTTCCTAAGGCAGTGGATGCCTAAAGAGTGTATTATTTTCGCGAACTTTCCTAAAGGCAGTGGATGCCTAAAGAGTGTATTATTTTCGCGAACTTTCCTAAGGCAGTGGATGCCTAAAGAGTGTATTATTTTCGCGAACTTTCCTAAGGCAGTGGATGCCTAAAGAGTGTATTATTTTCGCGAACTTTCCTAAGGCAGTGGATGCCTAAAGAGTGTATTATTTTCGCGAACTTTCCTAAGGCAGTGGATGCCTAAAGAGTGTATTATTTTCGCGAACTTTCCTAAGGCAGTGGATGCCTAAAGAGTGTATTCTTTTCGCGAACTTTCCTAAGGCAGTGGATGCCTAAAGAGTGTATTATTTTCGCGAACTTTCCTAAAGGCAGTGGATGCCTAAAGAGTGTATTATTTTCGCGAACTTTCCTAAGGCAGTGGATGCCTAAAGAGTGTATTATTTTCGCGAACTTTCCTAAGGCAGTGGATGCCTAAAGAGTGTATTATTTTCGCGAACTTTCCTAAGGCAGTGGATGCCTAAAGAGTGTATTCTTTTCGCGAACTTTCCTAAGGCAGTGGATGCCTAAAGAGTGTATTCGTTTCGCGAACTTTACTAAAGCAGTGGATGCTATATACACACATAAATATATGTTAATTCAAGTACCAGAAGGCAGTTATTATAAATATGACCAACTGCCGCAGCAGCACGTGGTCGTGGAGTTAGAAGCAAGAGGTAGCAGCAGTATCCTCGGCACAATCGGAGAGACCATCGCTAGAGATACCAGGAACTGTCAACCAGCGGAACCAGAAGCAAGCGGTGGCATTAGATGCAGCAGCACCAGCATTGGCACTATCAGAAGTGACAAGAACAATCCGAGCCAGAAGGTTTGGACCACTCAAGAACCAGTCGGCACCAGCAGCAGCAGTAGTATCCCAGCACCAGATGAGTTAATCGAAAAACAGGTATAGAATTAATCTATATTAAGAATTATAGGGGTTGCGATAGCAACCATGGGAGTTTTTAAAATAGGGGCCAAGAGAGCAAAGAAATGATAAAGGAATAAATTCGTACGGTCAAGTGAGCCAACATTAAAATATAAACAATAAAATTAGTAGGAATATGGAAAACACATACAAGATGATTACCACTAAATACTTCACACGTAATGTGAAGGGTCACTGTCACCTATGTCACGAGTCTGATGAGGAACAGATGATTTATTGTTGCGAGTGTGAGCGATGGTTCCACTTGAGTTGCACTAATCTAAAGCAAGCCCCTCTAACGGGTGATCGGTGGATCTGTGTCAAATGCACAGATCTAGAATATAATTATTCGAAGAAAGTGCGAATAAGTGACTTAATAGGAATACTCGCTACTAGCATATATCCTAGTGGGTGGGGAAATTATTATAAGGAGGATATGCCAACCAAGCCGCCTCCATTTAGGGTAATTAGTGAATTGCATAGGCGAGTAAATGGCAATTCTGAATCTGAGTTTAGAAACTCAGAGGAATGCCATCAATTAAAAATGCCTCCTCCTTGGAATCCTGATCTAGTTGATTGCAGGAGGAAAGGTAATGATTCAGATGACAAAGTATTTGAATCATCTAAAGTAACCAGATTAATTGCACCTCCTCCGTGGAACCCTAAGTTGGCTAGGTATATGAGGAGGAAAAATGACAATTCATCTGAGTCAGAAGATTCAGATGATGAAGACAAACTTGAAGTGATACAAGTTGAAATGAATGAAAAACTAGGAGATGTTAGTCCTCAGAGCGGTGAAGATGGCTGCTCATTCCCAGTGAGGAAAGAGCCATTTAAAACCATATCAGTCGCAAAACGCGAATCTGATTATGAGAATAGTTTGCCCGCAATAGGCAAAACGGGTATCATCACAGATGTATGGGCTGTGATAGAAGAAAATACGAAAACCTCCACAGAAAGAGGAATTATGGCGGAAAAGAAAAAACCATGCGTGATGCATGAAGTCAGGGCGGATGAGATATCTGCAAATAAAGAAATAGCGGATTCCAATAATGGAAACGCTAAAAATTTTAAGATAGAAAAACTATCTATCAACCTTCAAGATCCAGAATGGGAAAGGCCAGCTACTGGATTAATTAAGAATTCTGTTGCAACACTGATTGTTGAACAGAAAATAAAATACCCAACTGAAAAACGGTTTGAAGAAATAGAACCACCTGTAGCAGTAGAGGAAGTAGTCCTCAGAAATAGAACAAAAATATTAGCAAAATTTTATTTGAAGACGAAAGCCTGGCGTGAAGGTTTTAAAAAATTCCTTAGAAGTGCAAAGTTCATCCCAAAAATTGGGAGCCAATGTAAAACCAAAAGTGTTATCATCAAGATGGATGATTCATCACAAGATGCTAACATACAATTTGAAAACTCAACAAATATAGAGATTTGTGTTATTGAGCCTCCGAGGAAGGTAGCGCCAGAAATAACACCAAAGGAATTGTTTATAAATGAATCTTCATTTCTTCCAAGGAGAAATAATTCCCACAATAGAAAATCATATTCAGTCGATAATTATAGTATTGGAAATCTCGATAAATACTGTACCCCAGATTACCAGTATCCTCGACGTCGTATCAAAAACGACTTCCACTCTGTAACCGCGAGTTACACTATTGTACCATCATTAACGAAATATGATGAATATTCTATTTTGCAAAATTTGTGACATGTTGACAATATTTAGTCATAGGGCAACACATATAAAATAATGCGATCGTTATAGTTAAAAGCCATAGATTCGTATAAAATAGGACTACTTATAATTGAAAAATTATGGCTCTGAATAACTTTCAAATCTTTAGAAGACTGTTTCCTAAGTATTAGGGGCGTCTATTTACCTGTATGACAACGAGAGCAATACATCTTGAGTTAGCGCAAGATATGAGTTCGGATTCTTTCATTATATGTTTCCGCAATTTGCAAAATTATGGCCCAGATAGGGAAATTATTACCGTAGATCAAAACTATAAACTCTCTAATATAGAGGTTGGAAAGTTTGTTTTTCAACGTTTGTAATATGTTGATATTCTTTATATCTATATAAAGTATAGAAAATCTTAAGCTTGATAAAATATAAAGACGAAAATCTTAAAATGGAAATTTAACAAAACTGTTAACTGAATTAATTAGAAAATATTTTTAGGCAAATGATTTGCTTGAAGTTCAGCAAGTGAGCTGCTGAAAGACTTTAATACAATTTAAGATACAATTGTTTCGTTATAAAATGGACCCAATAAAATGATAACTTGTAAGGTCCAAAATATCAATTAGAGCAAAAAAGAAGAGACTGTCTGGTCAAGCGTCAAGCATTTGGAATGCTCAAAACATTACTCTGATGGGTTAAAAGTATAGCAAGTATTCTGCTGAAAAATATACATTGACCACTAAAGAAAAAATTATGGCGCAGCAAGTGATATGCTGAAGCCAGTTTCTATACGAATGATTGGCTCAAAGCTCAGTAAGTGAATTGCTGAAAGGAGCGATATCAACTGTAAATTAGTTGATGGTAGAAAAAATTAAAAATACAGCTATGAAGAATTTGGAAGACTGATTTGTTAGCAAGAGGATTGCTTAACCTTCAGCAAGTGATTTGCTGAAGGGGTCAAAACCAAAAGTTTCTTTTTTAAGCAAGTGAATTGCTTAAAACTCAGCAAGTGGATTGCTGAGAGTAACAACATCACCAGTAAGTCGGTTGATGAAATACAGCATGTGAGATGCTGAAGAAAGATTTTTTAAACAAGTGGTTTGCGAAGCTCAGCATGTGAGTTGCTGAGAATATGATCAATGCATTATTCAAATGAATATTAAAAGCATAGCTTCCAGTCTTAACTGAGGGAAAGATTGGAGATGGTTAACTATACAATGTAGATGACATTATGAGTTATTTGAATACAAGTAACAGGAAAAAAAATTGAATGAAATTTTTAAATGTATTTCAAAGTATATCACACTATGAGAGCATGAGTTGCATGCATAAAGAAAACGACTTGAAAAAGTTTATGTGAGCTACGATCAGTCGTATTATATGATTAGTCGGAACAGTTACATGAGAACTGAGGCTTTAAAATTGGATTTAGTATTCAGAGACAAACTTTAATGTTAATACTTGCTGAAGGAACGGTAATTGTACTACCAAAAGATTAGCACATTGACTAATTATTTCAAAAGGATGTTTTGAGAAAAACAATATCAGCAATGTAACAAGACAACTAGCAAAGGGATGTTGGATTCAAGATTCCTTTCTTGGCAACGAGATAACTTAGCATTAAAATGGAACGTTGTGTTTGATGAAAGAAAATCTTATAAGAGAAAAGAAAATGTAATTTGCATTTCCTTTAATGGAAAATATTATATAACACTGAACCTCAATGAATAATTTTCCAAAAAGAAACTTGAAGTTAGTTTATATAATTAACGGTTATATCAAATTACTAGTGAGAGCAATTATTCGAAATTTACGAATGTTTACGATTAGTTTGCATAACTGTATGCAGAATAAAAATGAAACAAAAAATACTATTATTAATAAAACAAATAATAAGTTATGTTTTCTAGTATAAACTTGTAAGTGTAAGTGTAAGGAAAAGATAATAATGTGAGTGAAATCAAATCACACAATAAAACACAGAATAAAGCGATACAGCTACAGATGGAAATATGTTCAAGCAAATGTATATGATTTAGAACATGTAGAACGACTATCAAAAATTTAAATTAAAACGTAGAAAAGAATGATAATACTGAAGAATTTGGTAAATCTATGTAGTAGATTTACGGAGTCCGGAATGTTACGGACAGCTGAGGCTTATCGCGGATCGAGTTACAGATCCATAAGATAAGCAATATTTGAGATTATATTTAGAAAAGACCTCCAAGCGAGGTATAGAAACGTTTAGAAAGGACCAATGTAAGGCAATTAAAAGATGTAAGAGCTCAAGTGTTTTGTTAGGCTAGAAAACGCTTGTAGTTCGAAATTATTGCCGGTCATAAATTCAGAATGGACGAATATTTAAATAGCGTCCGGTAAACAATTTAATGCATGCATCATTTAGGATGCATTTTTATTACCCTTTTCCATCCCTAGCTGCGCTCAGCCAGATACACCAGCAGGGTGTAATAAAATAAAAGGATGTTATTTAGAGCGAAGGATGGAAAGGGGAAATCCAAGAATAAGATAGGCGCACCGACGAGGTGCTATAAACTTAAGGTATTTTCTTAGGGTAGTGCAGCCGTCTCAGACTGCACGTTACCATACGCTAGAAGAAGGGACAAGGAAGGTAGATGATCTAAACGAAACCGATATGTTATCGGTTTTCAAGAGAGAGAGAGGAGATGTTCCTCGTCAATCTTAAGTTTAAGGAACCATGTATATATTGTGAAACTTTTGAATAAATTTTTTAGTATTGTAACAGAACTCACGCGAAAGCGTTAAAATTTTTCTTTCAATAGAGAAATTTTTCACAAGTGCTATTAACAGGTGGTTATCGAGTTGGCATTAACCACTGGTGGGCTTCCAGTATCGAGGAAAATGTGGAAATAACTAATCATTACTGAAAATAATCTGCCAGTTCCTCTGGGAATTTTCAAAATATATTCATGTGAAAGAGTTTATTTGAATGTTTTCTATCCATGTTACACTGTGACCAAATATGTTTCAATCAAGTGCTATTAACAGGTGGTTATCGAGTTGGCATTAACCACTGGTGGGCTTGCAGTATCGAGGAAAATGTGGAAATATCTAATCGTTACTGAAAATAATCTGCCATTTCCTTTGGGAATTTTCAAAATATATTCATGTGAAAGAGTTTAATTGAATGTTTTCTATCCATGTAACACTGTGATCTTCTTCTTTCTTTGTTTTTAAGAGGCTTTAAACTTTGCAGTTCATTCGCCTCTAAACAATGTGACCAAATATGTTTCAATCAAGTGCTATTAACAGGTGGTTATCGAGTTGGCATTAACCACTGGTGGGCTTCCAGTATCGAGGAAAATGTGGAAATAACTAATCATTACTGAAAATAATCTGCCAGTTCCTCTGGGAATTTTCAAAATATATTCATGTGAAAGAGTTTATTTGAATGTTTTCTATCCATGTTACACTGTGACCAAATATGTTTCAATCAAGTGCTATTAACAGGTGGTTATCGAGTTGGCATTAACCACTGGTGGGCTTGCAGTATCGAGGAAAATGTGGAAATATCTAATCGTTACTGAAAATAATCTGCCAGTTCCTCTGGGAATTTTCAAAATATATTCATGTGAAAGAGTTTAATTGAATGTTTTCTATCCATGTTACACTGTGACCAAATATGTTTCAATCAAGTGCTATTAACAGGTGTTTATCGAGTTGGCATTAACCACTGGTGGGCTTCCAGTATCGAGGAAAATGTGGAAATGTATAATCGTTACTGAAAATAATCTGCCACTTCCTTTGGGAATTTTCAAAATATATTCATGTGAAAGAGTTTAATTGAATGTTTTCTATTCATGTAACACTGTGACCAAATACATTTGGTTTTGTGGTTTTTCAATCAATCGCAATTAACAGGATAGCTTCAGAAGATTATTCTTCCCCATCAGTAGGATATTTCCGTATCCAATATTGTATGCGCCCGCAATCAATTATTGCTCAGTCGCCGAAAGTTCCGAGCTCAGAGAGTTCATTCCACTCTAGTTTGCCTTCCAAATTGCCATCGTAAACCACACCTTCTCTCGATTCAATCACACACAAAAAGCATACTTAAGCGATATTCTGGTGGTGAGACACATTCATTTTTCGTGAGGACATCGACAAGACAACATCGTTGCCTAACGTGCTGGAGGAGGTGGACGGCGAAGGATCGACACATACATGCGCAGAACTCTTTCCGTTAGGATGCCATTCAGCATCCAGAAAGTTCCGGAAAGATCTAATCATTGCTGGAAAATAATCTGCCAGTTCCTTTGGGAATTTTCAAAATATATTCATGTGAAAGAGTTTAATTGAATGTTTTCTATCCATGTTACACTGTGACCAAATATGTTTCAATCAAGTGCTATTAACAGGTGGTTATCGAGTTGGCATTAACCACTGGTGGGCTTGCAGTATCGAGGAAAATGTGGAAATATCTAATCGTTACTGAAAATAATCTGCCAGTTCCTCTGGGAATTTTCAAAATATATTCATGTGAAAGAGTTTAATTGAATGTTTTCTATCCATGTTACACTGTGACCAAATATGTTTCAATCAAGTGCTATTAACAGGTGGTTATCGAGTTGGCATTAACCACTGGTGGGCTTCCAGTATCGAGGAAAATGTGGAAATATCTAATCGTTACTGAAAATAATCTGCCAGTTCCTTTGGAAATTTTCAAAATATATTCATGTGAAAGACTTTAATTGAATGTTTTCTATCCATGTTACACTGTGACCAAATATGTTTCAATCAAATGCTATTAACAGGTGGTTATCGAGTTGGCATTAACCACTGGTGGGCTTCCAGTATCGAGGAAAATGTGGAAATGTATAATCGTTACTGAAAATAATCTGCCAGTTCCTTTGGGAATTTTCAAAATATATTCATGTGAAAGAGTTTAATTGAATGTTTTCTATTCATGTAACACTGTGACCAAATACATTTGGTTTTGTGGTTTTTCAATCAATCGCAATTAACAGGATAGCTTCAGAAGATTATTCTTCCCCATCAGTAGGATATTTCCGTATCCAATATTGTATGCGCCCGCAATCAATTATTGCTCAGTCGCCGAAAGTTCCGAGCTCAGAGAGTTCATTCCCCTCTAGTTTGCCTTCCAAATTGCCATCGTAAACCACACCTTCTCTCGATTCAATCACACACAAAAAGCATACTTAAGCGATATTCTGGTGGTGAGACACATTCATTTTTCGTGAGGACATCGACAAGACAACATCGTTGCCTAACGTGCTGGAGGAGGTGGACGGCGAAGGATCGACACATACATGCGCAGAACTCTTTCCGTTAGGATGCCATTCAGCATCGAGAAAGTTCCGGAAAGATCTAATCATTGCTGGAAAATAATCTGCCAGTTCCTTTGGGAATTTTCAAAATATATTCATGTGAAAGAGTTTAATTGAATGTTTTCTATCCATGTTACACTGTGACCAAATATGTTTCAATCAAGTGCTATTAACAGGTGGTTATCGAGTTGGCATTAACCACTGGTGGGCTTCCAGTATCGAGGAAAATGTGGAAATATCTAATCGTTACTGAAAATAATCTGCCAGTTCCTTTGGAAATTTTCAAAATATATTCCTGTGAAAGAGTTTAATTGAATGTTTTCTATCCATGTTACACTGTGACCAAATATGTTTCAATCAAATGCTATTAACAGGTGGTTATCGAGTTGGCATTAACCACTGGTGGGCTTCCAGTATCGAGGAAAATGTGGAAATATCTAATCGTTACTGAAAATAATCTGCCAGTTCCTTTGGGAATTTTCAAAATATATTCATGTGAAAGAGTTTAATTGAATGTTTTCTATCCATGTAACACTGTTACCAAATACATTTGGTTTTGTGGTTTTTCAATCAATCGCAATTAACAGGATAGCTTCAGAAGATTATTCTTCCCCATCAGTAGGGATATTTCCGTATCCAATATTGTATGCGCCCGCAATCAATTATTGCTCAGTCGCCGAAAGTTCCGAGCTCAGAGAGTTCATTCCCCTCTAGTTTGCCTTCCAAATTGCCATCGTAAACCACACCTTCTCTCGATTCAATCACACACAAAAAGCATACTTAAGCGATATTCTGGTGGTGAGACACATTCATTTTTCGTGAGGACATCGACAAGACAACATCGTTGCCTAACGTGCTGGAGGAGGTGGACGGCGAAGGATCGACACATACATGCGCAGAACTCTTTCCGTTAGGATGCCATTCAGCATCGAGAAAGTTCCGGAAAGATCTAATCATTACTGAAAATAATCTGCCAGTTCCTCTGGGAATTTTCAAAATATATTCATGTGAAAGAGTTTATTTGAATGTTTTCTATCCATGTTACACTGTGACCAAATATGTTTCAATCAAGTGCTATTAACAGGTGGTTATCGAGTTGGCATTAACCACTGGTGGGCTTGCAGTATCGAGGAAAATGTGGAAATATCTAATCGTTACTGAAAATAATCTGCCATTTCCTTTGGGAATTTTCAAAATATATTCATGTGAAAGAGTTTAATTGAATGTTTTCTATCCATGTAACACTGTGATCTTCTTCTTTCTTTGTTTTTAAGAGGCTTTAAACTTTGCAGTTCATTCGCCTCTAAACAATGTGACCAAATATGTTTCAATCAAGTGCTATTAACAGGTGGTTATCGAGTTGGCATTAACCACTGGTGGGCTTCCAGTATCGAGGAAAATGTGGAAATAACTAATCATTACTGAAAATAATCTGCCAGTTCCTCTGGGAATTTTCAAAATATATTCATGTGAAAGAGTTTATTTGAATGTTTTCTATCCATGTTACACTGTGACCAAATATGTTTCAATCAAGTGCTATTAACAGGTGGTTATCGAGTTGGCATTAACCACTGGTGGGCTTGCAGTATCGAGGAAAATGTGGAAATATCTAATCGTTACTGAAAATAATCTGCCAGTTCCTCTGGGAATTTTCAAAATATATTCATGTGAAAGAGTTTAATTGAATGTTTTCTATCCATGTTACACTGTGACCAAATATGTTTCAATCAAGTGCTATTAACAGGTGTTTATCGAGTTGGCATTAACCACTGGTGGGCTTCCAGTATCGAGGAAAATGTGGAAATGTATAATCGTTACTGAAAATAATCTGCCAGTTCCTTTGGGAATTTTCAAAATATATTCATGTGAAAGAGTTTAATTGAATGTTTTCTATTCATGTAACACTGTGACCAAATACATTTGGTTTTGTGGTTTTTCAATCAATCGCAATTAACAGGA
Organism: Toxorhynchites rutilus septentrionalis; assembly: GCF_029784135.1. Taxonomy (NCBI): domain Eukaryota; kingdom Metazoa; phylum Arthropoda; class Insecta; order Diptera; family Culicidae; genus Toxorhynchites; species Toxorhynchites rutilus. Next base: position 13,333 of record NW_026599659.1, on the reverse strand, counting down.
TAGCTTCAGAAGATTATTCTTCCCCATCAGTAGGATATTTCCGTATCCAATATTGTATGCGCCCGCAATCAATTATTGCTCAGTCGCCGAAAGTTCCGAGCTCAGAGAGTTCATTCCCCTCTAGTTTGCCTTCCAAATTGCCATCGTAAACCACACCTTCTCTCGATTCAATCACACACAAAAAGCATACTTAAGCGATATTCTGGTGGTGAGACACATTCATTTTTCGTGAGGACATCGACAAGACAACATCGTTGCCTAACGTGCTGGAGGAGGTGGACGGCGAAGGATCGACACATACATGCGCAGAACTCTTTCCGTTAGGATGCCATTCAGCATCGAGAAAGTTCCAGAAAGATCTAATCATTGCTGGAAAATAATCTGCCAGTTCCTTTGGGAATTTTCAAAATATATTCATGTGAAAGAGTTTAATTGAATGTTTTCTATCCATGTTACACTGTGACCAAATATGTTTCAATCAAGTGCTATTAACAGGTGGTTATCGAGTTGGCATTAACCACTGGTGGGCTTGCAGTATCGAGGAAAATGTGGAAATATCTAATCGTTACTGAAAATAATCTGCCAGTTCCTCTGGGAATTTTCAAAATATATTCATGTGAAAGAGTTTAATTGAATGTTTTCTATCCATGTTACACTGTGACCAAATATGTTTCAATCAAGTGCTATTAACAGGTGGTTATCGAGTTGGCATTAACCACTGGTGGGCTTCCAGTATCGAGGAAAATGTGGAAATATCTAATCGTTACTGAAAATAATCTGCCAGTTCCTTTGGGAATTTTCAAAATATATTCATGTGAAAGAGTTTAATTGAATGTTTTCTATCCATGTAACACTGTGACCAAATATATTTCAATCAAGTGCTATTAACAGGTGGTTATCGAGTTGGCATTAACCACTGGTGGGCTTCCAGTATCGAGGAAAATGTGGAAATATCTAATCGTTACTGAAAATAATCTGCCAGTTCCTTTGGGAATTTTCAAAATATATTCATGTGAAAGAGTTTAATTGAATGTTTTCTATCCATGTAACACTGTTACCAAATACATTTGGTTTTGTGGTTTTTCAATCAATCGCAATTAACAGGATAGCTTCAGAAGATTATTCTTCCCCATCAGTAGGATATTTCCGTATCCAATATTGTATGCGCCCGCAATCAATTATTGCTCAGTCGCCGAAAGTTCCGAGCTCAGAGAGTTCATTCCCCTCTAGTTTGCCTTCCAAATTGCCATCGTAAACCACACCTTCTCTCGATTCAATCACACACAAAAAGCATACTTAAGCGATATTCTGGTGGTGAGACACATTCATTTTTCGTGAGGACATCGACAAGACAACATCGTTGCCTAACGTGCTGGAGGAGGTGGACGGCGAAGGATCGACACATACACGCGCAGAACTCTTTCCGTTAGGATGCCATTCAGCATCGATAAAGTTCCGGAAAGATCTAATCATTGCTGGAAAATAATCTGCCAGTTCCTTTGGGAATTTTCAAAATATATTCATGTGAAAGAGTTTAATAGAATGTTTTCTATCCATGTAACACTGTGACCAAATATATTTCAATCAAGTGCTATTAACAGGTGGTTATCGAGTTGGCATTAACCACTGGTGGGCTTCCAGTATCGAGGAAAATGTGGAAATATCTAATCGTTACTGAAAATAATCTGCCAGTTCCTTTGGGAATTTTCAAAATATATTCATGTGAAAGAGTTTAATTGAATGTTTTCTATTCATGTAACACTGTGACCAAATACATTTGGTTTTGTGGTTTTTCAATCAATCGCAATTAACAGGATAACTTCAGAAGATTATTCTTCCCCATCAGTAGGATATTTCCGTATCCAATATTGTATGCGCCCGCAATCAATTATTGCTCAGTCGCCGAAAGTTCCGAGCTCAGAGAGTTCATTCCCCTCTAGTTTGCCTTCCAAATTGCCATCGTAAACCACACCTTCTCTCGATTCAATCACACACAAAAAGCATACTTAAGCGATATTCTGGTGGTGAGACACATTCATTTTTCGTGAGGACATCGACAAGACAACATCGTTGCCTAACGTGCTGGAGGAGGTGGACGGCGAAGGATCGACACATACATGCGCAGAACTCTTTCCGTTAGGATGCCATTCAGCATCGAGAAAGTTCCAGAAAGATCTAATCATTGCTGGAAAATAATCTGCCAGTTCTTTTGGGAATTTTCAAAATATATTCATGTGAAAGAGTTTAATTGAATGTTTTCTATCCATGTTACACTGTGACCAAATATGTTTCAATCAAGTGCTATTAACAGGTGGTTATCGAGTTGGCATTAACCACTGGTGGGCTTGCAGTATCGAGGAAAATGTGGAAATATCTAATCGTTACTGAAAATAATCTGCCAGTTCCTCTGGGAATTTTCAAAATATATTCATGTGAAAGAGTTTAATTGAATGTTTTCTATCCATGTTACACTGTGACCAAATATGTTTCAATCAAGTGCTATTAACAGGTGGTTATCGAGTTGGCATTAACCACTGGTGGGCTTCCAGTATCGAGGAAAATGTGGAAATATCTAATCGTTACTGAAAATAATCTGCCAGTTCCTTTGGGAATTTTCAAAATATATTCATGTGAAAGAGTTTAATTGAATGTTTTCTATCCATGTAACACTGTGACCAAATATATTTCAATCAAGTGCTATTAACAGGTGGTTATCGAGTTGGCATTAACCACTGGTGGGCTTCCAGTATCGAGGAAAATGTGGAAATATCTAATCGTTACTGAAAATAATCTGCCAGTTCCTTTGGGAATTTTCAAAATATATTCATGTGAAAGAGTTTAATTGAATGTTTTCTATCCATGTAACACTGTTACCAAATACATTTGGTTTTGTGGTTTTTCAATCAATCGCAATTAACAGGATAGCTTCAGAAGATTATTCTTCCCCATCAGTAGGATATTTCCGTATCCAATATTGTATGCGCCCGCAATCAATTATTGCTCAGTCGCCGAAAGTTCCGAGCTCAGAGAGTTCATTCCCCTCTAGTTTGCCTTCCAAATTGCCATCGTAAACCACACCTTCTCTCGATTCAATCACACACAAAAAGCATACTTAAGCGATATTCTGGTGGTGAGACACATTCATTTTTCGTGAGGACATCGACAAGACAACATCGTTGCCTAACGTGCTGGAGGAGGTGGACGGCGAAGGATCGACACATACACGCGCAGAACTCTTTCCGTTAGGATGCCATTCAGCATCGATAAAGTTCCGGAAAGATCTAATCATTGCTGGAAAATAATCTGCCAGTTCCTTTGGGAATTTTCAAAATATATTCATGTGAAAGAGTTTAATAGAATGTTTTCTATCCATGTAACACTGTGACCAAATATATTTCAATCAAGTGCTATTAACAGGTGGTTATCGAGTTGGTATTAACCACTGGTGGGCTTCGAGTATCGAGGAAAATGTGGAAATATCTAATCGTTACTGAAAATAATCTGCCAGTTCCTCTGGGAATTTTCAAAAAATATTCATGTGAAAGAGTTTAATTGAATGTTTTCTATCCATGTAACACTGTGACCAAATATGTTTCAATCAAGTGCTATTAACAGGTGGTTATCGAGTTGGCATTAACCACTGGTGGGCTTCCAGTATCGAGGAAAATGTGGAAATATCTAATCGTTACTGAAAATAATCTGCCAGTTCCTTTGGGAATTTTCAAAATATATTCATGTGAAAGAGTTTAATTGAATGTTTTCTATCCATGTTACACTGTGACCAAATATGTTTCAATCAAGTGCTATTAACAGGTGGTTATCGAGTTGGCATTAACCACTGGTGGGCTTCCAGTATCGAGGAAAATGTGGAAATATCTAATCGTTACTGAAAATAATCTGCCAGTTCCTTTGGAAATTTTCAAAATATATTCATGTGAAAGACTTTAATTGAATGTTTTCTATCCATGTTACACTGTGACCAAATATGTTTCAATCAAGTGCTATTAACAGGTGGTTATCGAGTTGGCATTAACCACTGGTGGGCTTCCAGTATCGAGGAAAATGTGGAAATATCTAATCGTTACTGAAAATAATCTGCCAGTTCCTTTGGGAATTTTAAAAATATATTCATGTGAAAGAGTTTAATTGAATGTTTTCTATCCATGTAACACTGTTACCAAATACATTTGGTTTTGTGGTTTTTCAATCAATCGCAATTAACAGGATAGCTTCAGAAGATTATTCTTCCCCATCAGTAGGATATTTCCGTATCCAATATTGTATGCGCCCGCAATCAATTATTGCTCAGTCGCCGAAAGTTCCGAGCTCAGAGAGTTCATTCCCCTCTAGTTTGCCTTCCAAATTGCCATCGTAAACCACACCTTCTCTCGATTCAATCACACACAAAAAGCATACTTAAGCGATATTCTGGTGGTGAGACACATTCATTTTTCGTGAGGACATCGACAAGACAACATCGTTGCCTAACGTGCTGGAGGAGGTGGACGGCGAAGGATCGACACATACACGCGCAGAACTCTTTCCGTTAGGATGCCATTCAGCATCGATAAAGTTCCGGAAAGATCTAATCATTGCTGGAAAATAATCTGCCAGTTCCTTTGGGAATTTTCAAAATATATTCATGTGAAAGAGTTTAATTGAATGTTTTCTATCCATGTAACACTGTGACCAAATATATTCCAATCAAGTGCTATTAACAGGTGGTTATCGAGTTGGCATTAACCACTGGTGGGCTTCCAGTATCGAGGAAAATGTGGAAATATCTAATCGTTACTGAAAATAATCTGCCAGTTCCTTTGGGAATTTTCAAAATATATTCATGTGAAAGAGTTTAATTGAATGTTTTCTATCCATGTAACACTGTGACCAAATATATTTCAATCAAGTGCTATTAACAGGTGGTTATCGAGTTGGCATTAACCATTGGTGGGCTTCCAGTATCGAGGAAAATGTGGAAATATCTAATCGTTACTGAAAATAATCTGCCAGTTCCTCTGGGAATTTTCAAAAAATATTCATGTGAAAGAGTTTAATTGAATGTTTTCTATCCATGTAACACTGTGACCAAATACATTTGGTTTTGTAGGAAGGAAGGAAGGTATTGTATATATTCATGTGAAAGAATTTAATTGAATGTTTTCTATCCATGTAACACTGTGACCAAATATGTTTCAATCAAGTGCTATAAACAGGTGGTTATCGAGTTGGCATTAACCACCTGTGGGCTTCCAGTATCGAGGAAAATGTGGAAATATCTAATCGTTACTGAAAATAATCTGCCAGTTCCTTTGGGAATTTTCAAAATATATTCATGTGAAAGAGTTTAATTGAAAGTTTTCTATCCATGTAACACTGTGACCAAATACATTTGGTTTTGTGGTTTTTCAATCAATCGCAATTAACAGGATAGCTTCAGAAGATTATTCTTCCCCATCAGTAGGATATTTCCGTATCCAATATTGTATGCGCCCGCAATCGATTATTGCTCAGTCGCCGAAAGTTCTGAGCTCAGAGAGTTCATTCCCCTCTAGTTTGTCTTCCAAATTGCCATCGTAAACCACACCTTCTCTCGATTCAATCACACACAAAAAGCATACTTAAGCGATATTCTGGTGGTGAGACACATTCATTTTTCGTGAGGACATCGACAAGACAACATCGTTGCCTAACGTGCTGGAGGAGGTGGACGGCGAAGGATCGACACATACACGCGCAGAACTCTTTCCGTTAGGATGCCATTCAGATTCGAGAAAGTTCCGGAAAGATCTTTTTTTTTTTTTTATCTTCGCTTATTTTTCGTCGGCCTATTTCCGCCACTTTAGTGCCAATCACCGACATCAGGGAGGCGACTCCACCTGTTCCTACCTATCAGACTCAACAACTCATGAGCCGGGCCAACTTCTTTTACTTCCGCTCCGAAGGAAGACGTAACCAGAGATTTTTCGCCTCAGAAAATCCCAACGACGCCAGCTGGGATTGAACCCAGGCCGATCGGATTGTGAGGCTGTTACGCTAACCATACAACCACTGGCGCCGTCTTGGGAAAGATCTAATCATTGCTGGAAAATAATCTGCCAGTTCCTTTGGGAATTTTCAAAATATATTCATGTGAAAGAGTTTAATTGAATATTTTCTATCCATGTAACACTGTGACCAAATATGTTTCAATCAAGTGCTATTAACAGGTGGTTATCGAGTTGGAATAAACCACTGGTGGGCTTCCAGTATCGAGGAAAATGTGGAAATACCTAATCGTTACTGAAAATAATCTGCCAGTTCCTTTGGGAATTTTCAAAATATATTCATGTTAAAGAGTTTATTTGAATATTTTCTTTCCATGTAACACTGTGATCAAATACATTTGGTTTTGTGGTTTTTCAATCAATCGCAATTAACAGGATAGCTTCAGAAGATTATTCTTCCCCATCAGTAGGATATTTCCGTATCCAATATTGTATGCGCCCGCAATCGATTATTGCTTAGTCGCCGAAAGTTCCGAGCTCAGAGAGTTCATTCCCCTCTAGTTTGCCTTCCAAATTGCCATCGTAAACCACACCTTCTCTCGATTCAATCACACACAAAAAGCATACTTAAGCGATATTCTGGTGGTGGGACACATTCATTTTTCGTGAGGACATCGACAAGACAACATCGTTGCCTAACGTGCTGGAGGAGGTGGACGGCGAAGGATCGACACATACACGCGCAGAACTCTTTCCGTTAGGATGCCATTCAGCATCGAGAAAGTTCCGGAAAGATCTAATCATTGCTGGAAAATAATCTGCCAGTTCCTTTGGGAATTTTCAAAATATATTCATGTGAAAGAGTTTAATTGAATGTTTTCTATCCATGTAACACTGTGACCAAATATATTTCAATCAAGTGCTATTAACAGGTGGTTATCGAGTTGGTATTAACCACTGGTGGGCTTCCAGTATCGAGGAAAATGTGGAAATATCTAATCGTTACTGAAAATAATCTGCCAGTTCCTTTGGGAATTTTCAAAATATATTCATGTGAAAGAATTTAATTGAATGTTTTCTATCCATGTAACACTGTGACCAAATATGTTTCAATCAAGTGCTATTAACAGGTGGTTATCGAGTTGGCATTAACCACCTGTGGGCTTCCAGTATCGAGGAAAATGTGGAAATATCTAATCGTTACTGAAAATAATCTGCCAGTTCCTTTGGGAATTTTCAAAATATATTCATGTGAAAGAGTTTAATTGAAAGTTTTCTATCCATGTAACACTGTGACCAAATACATTTGGTTTTGTGGTTTTTCAATCAATCGCAATTAACAGGATAGCTTCAGAAGATTATTCTTCCCCATCAGTAGGATATTTCCGTATCCAATATTGTATGCGCCCGCAATCGATTATTGCTCAGTCGCCGAAAGTTCCGAGCTCAGAGAGTTCATTCCCCTCTCGTTTGTCTTCCAAATTGCCATCGTAAACCACACCTTCTCTCGATTCAATCACACACAAAAAGCATACTTAAGCGATATTCTGGTGGTGAGACACATTCATTTTTCGTGAGGACATCGACAAGACAACATCGTTGCCTAACGTGCTGGCGAAGGATCGACACATACACGCGCAGAACTCTTTCCGTTAGGATGCCATTCAGCATCGAGAAAGTTCCGGAAAGATCTAATCATTGCTGGAAAATAATCTGCCAGTTCCTTTGGGAATTTTCAAAATATATTCATGTGAAAGAGTTGAATTGAATGTTTTCTATCCATGTAACACTGTGACCAAATATGTTTCAAGCAAGTGCTATTAACAGATGGTTATCGAATTAGCATTAACCACTGGTGGGCTTCCAGTATCGAGGAAAATGTGGAAATATCTAATCGTTACTGAAAATAATCTGCCAGTTCCTCTGGGAATTTAAAAATACATTCATGTGAAAGAGTTTATTCGAATGTTTTCTATCCATGTAACACTGTGACCAAATATTTTTCAATCAAGTACTATTAACAGGTGGTTATCGAGTTAGTATTAACCACTGGTGGGCTTCCAGTATCGAGGAAAATGTGGAAATATCTAATCGTTACTGAAAATAATCTGCCAGTTCCTCTGGGAATTTAAAAATACATTCATGTGAAAGAGTTTATTCGAATGTTTTCTATCCATGTAACACTGTGACCAAATACATTTGGTTTTGTGATTTTTCATTCAATCGCAATTAACAGGATAGCTTCTGAAGATTATTCTTCCCCATCAGTAGGATATTTCCGTATCCAATATTGTATGCGCCCGCAATCGATTATTGCTCAGTCGCCGAAAGTTCCGAGCTCAGAGAGTTCATTCCCCTCTAGTTTGCCTTCCAAATTGCCATCGTAAACCACACCTTTTCTCGATTCAATCACACACAAAAAGCATACTTAAGCGATATTCTGGTGGTGAGACACATTCATTTTTCGTGAGGACATCGACAAGACAACATCGTTGCCTAACGTGCTGGAGGAGGTGGACGGCGAAGAATCGACACATACACGCACGGAATTTTTTCCGTTTGGATGCCATTCAGCATCGAGAAAGTTCCGGAAAGATCTAATCATTTCTGGAAAATAATCTGCCTGTTCCTCTGGGAATTTAAAAATACATTCATGTGAAAGAGTTTATTTGAATGTTTTCTATCCATGTAACACTGTGACCAAATATGTTTCCAGCAAGTGCTATTAACAGATGGTTATCGAATTAGCATTAACCACTGGTGGGCTTCCAGTATCGAGGAAAATGTGGAAATATCTAATCGTTACTGAAAATAATCTGCCAGTTCCTCTGGGAATTTAAAAATACATTCATGTGAAAGAGTTTATTTGAATTATTAAACTCATGTGAAAGAGTTTATTAAACTTCAAACAAATGATCTCTAAATCAACGATAGTCCTACGTCACCCTTGCGGTTATACCATAGATATAACCCACTTCCTGTTTTTGAATAATGTTTTAGAAAGCATTGAACTGTATTTCCTAAACTCTTTTTTGGAAGGTTTAATGGCCCTGAAAAGCGCCTTGTTTTATGGAATGGTTCCAATTTAGAAAACTCAGTACTCGTGGTTTTGAAAAAAACAATTTCGAACGCCCTCGATGCCGCCTTGTTCTGGATTTGCCACCAAAGCAGTTTGTATAAAGAACAAACTTTTTTCTTCTGCTACCTGATGCCGTTTTGCGATTGCGTTTGCCACTCGCCACTCGCTGCAACTGCCTGTTGTCTTGATGTCCACCGAACCGAATGTGTTCTGTTCCGAATGCGGGTTTTCTTATCGTCGCGAGCAGCTTTGCCAGCTAACTCGATCACTTCGGCGGCCGAAACTATATAACGCCGTCTAGGTGGACTGGTGCACTGGTACTAACGCGCTCGGCCTAGCAACCCTTGCGGGGAACTCCAGATCAACACGAGCGGGATTTTGCCTTTCCCTTCACTTTTCCTCCTTTACCATGTCCAGACATGGCTGCTTGGGTTGGTTTGTTGATGTGTTGTGATGCGAACCGATGTGGTGTACGGTTTGAATGAGAATGATCGTTACGGCAGCGGAGCGGGGATTTTTAAGCTGACGAGCCAGCCGAGAATTACGCATGTGTGAGACTGCGACCAATGTTTCATTCATTTTTTTCTTTTTCCTTTTCAATCGTGCTTCATTCTATTTCGCTGCTGCTCTGGTTGCCCGTTTTGGTCGGTACGATTTGAGGAGCACAAAATGGACCAATCAAAAATGGGCACATAGTGCATTTTGACAATGCTTGATATTTCACAATTATTCAATTATTTATCTCAAGAAAAATGAAATGTTATTCTTTATGATAGATGCGTAGATATATTTCCTATCAATTGATGCAAAAACCTTTGCGATCTATTGAGAAATGCTCGAGTTATAAGCGTTCCAAATCTTGCATTTTTTCCTACTTGTTCAGTGCCTAGATTTCCATTTCACCCCCTATATCTTCCGGTTAGACGTAGTCCTACGTCAAAAATTATTTCAATCCGGACACGCACGCTCCTGGTACAAGAAAAGTAACTTCCTTCCAAACGAATCCAATCTCCGATAACACTCCTTGCACGCTCCTGGTACAAGAAATCTAACTTCACTCTCACAACATCTCTCCGAAACCATTCTCTGAACGCTACTGGTTCATACGTCCTACTTGTACGCTCCCGGTACAACAAAAATTATTATTCCACTCTAATCAACTCCAGTCCACACACACACTCTCCCTCTGAACGCTACTGGTCCAATCTCTAAATAACGTCAATTGAACGCTACTGGTTCTTACACCTTGGCTCCTTGTACGCTCCCGGTACAACAAAAATCATTATTCCACTTATTAACTTCAGTCCACACACACACACACCCTCTGAACGCTACTGGTCCAATCTCTAGATAACGTCAATTGAACGCTACTGGTTCTTACTTATTGGCTCCTTGTACGCTTCTCGTACAATAAACTTTGATTATTTTCAATTTTATTAATTAAGGTGAAGGTGGAAGCTAGCCATAAATGGCTGCCACAATGGCGCTCATTTCTTTCATCTCCCTCCCTCACCTCTCGCCCGAAAATCAATAATTTTGCGAAACAGTGTGAAGAAAATGATCGTTTTCGCACACTTCCCATCAAGTAATATCAACCAAACTCGAATCGATTACTCACAAGATATTAAATTTTCATCTGCTTTCGCACCGTATAGTGAAGAACGTCGGAAAACTCGAGCAAGTGCTCTGAAAGTTAAATTTTCGTTTTTCAATCTTCTGCAATGGTTTTGTTTGTATTGGTGGAAGCATCGTTATTTTTTCGACACTGATGCCAAACAACATCATCGAAACAGCTATAAAAACCACTCAATAAAATGTTATTCCGGAGTCATAGCGTCCCATGTCATGAAAATCAATAGAATAAAATTGTGTTGATATCAATGCAATTATTATTTTTACGTTTAATGGGTCTATAATGTAAATTTAGCAACTTTAACATTGGGTAAGAAAATTGTATTGCAGAGCTCGGAACACTGCCACGGCTGCCTATGCTTTCAAAAACAGTAAACGGAAAAGTATTAAATTCAATCTAAATGCCTCGGCCAACGAAGAGAAGGGTTAAGGCTTTTCAACGTGAATATGTGAAAACAATACGATCAACGAAGGAAAATATTAAGGAATTATCAACATCGAGTTACTATGCGGAAGAACTTGTTAACACCAAAAGTGCCCCAATTCGCATGTGTTATAAATTTGCTCATGTTACGCTCGCGTATAATCAGAATCATATGCAAATGCACCTTCTATATATATTTATATTTGCAATTGTTCATCGGAACATATCGTTCATACATTTTACTTTAGTATTGAATTGTTATTTCTTTTTTTTTTTTCAAATGTATTCAAAGACTCGTGTCAATGAAGCGCCACACAGTCTGATAAGTGAATTGATCTATTTACGTGTGCTTTGCTCTTCTCTCACAAACACTATTACCCCATTTTTACACGAGGGTTTACCTATACTACTACAATGGCTAGCTTCCACCTTCACCTTAATGCTTTACTCCTGCTTCTGGTACAACCCCAATAAAACTTTTTCACTCTCTTAAATATTAACCTTTATTACAAACATAAATTTGTAAGAGTTTGTGAGACAAATATAATTTTTTCATTGTTGGAACGAAATGTGTAAAATGGTTGCATCAACAAAAAAAATAAAATCCATAATTGAATTCTTCGTTATACTGAATAAAATTCCTCCGTAAATAGCATGAGAATGATACTCGCACAACATTAGATTCACTACTTCTGGCTATGAAATACACTATAGCAAATAATCTCCATTATTTATTTCAATATGAAGCACTTCATCCGACCGAAGCCACGTTTTTCTGACGTGGGACTACGTCTAACCGGAATATATGGAGGGTAAAATGAAAACCTAAACACAGAACATGCAGGAAAAAATGAAAGATTTCGAATGCTTATAGCTCGAACATTTCGTACTGGATAGGAGAGATGTTTGCATCAATATTTCTACGCATCTATCGCAACTAACAAAATGTTGTTTTTCATTAGATAAACAATTGAATAACTGTAAAATATTAGGCGTTATCTAAACGCCCTAACTGCATCGTTTTGATTGGCCCGATTTACGGTTTCCCTAACACAGCCATCAAAACCAAGCAGCCTTGGGGAAATCGGCATTGCAAATACATGAAAGTAGGGGGACTTTTGTTCTCATCGAAAAATGTTCCCTAACACAGACTAAACCAAGCAGCGAAATCGGCATTGCAAACACACGAAAGTAGGGGGAGCTTTTGTTCCCACCGAAATGTGTTCCCTAATAGAGATTTCTAAACCAAGGTGCCTGGAGAAATCGGTATTTCAAATTCATGCAAGTCGGGGGTATTTTTGTTCCGACTGGAATGTGTTTCCCTAACACAGACTTCAAATCCATGGAGCGTGGGGAAATCGGCATTACGAATTCATACAAATCGGGGGTATTTTTGTTCCGATTGAAATGTGTTTCCCTAACACAGACTTCAAAACCGAGGTTTCTGGAGAAATCGGCTCTGCAAATAAATGCAAACTGCGAGTACTTTTGTCCTCGCTTGCCTTTGTGCAGAGTGGAATATGTCTGTCCTAACATGATCTTCTAAACTTAGGAACCTGGAAAAATCATGCAGACACTAAAAGCGAATGAACTTCCCAGTTTCAAGCAAATTCTAGATTCGAGAAGTATGTACACTTTTGGGATGTAAACTTCAGAGGGAAATGTAAAATAAAATAATCGTTTGATAATTTTTTTTTTGTCTTTATTGGAAAGATTTTCAGCCTTAGGCTGGTTCATCAAACGTTTGATAATTCTTCCGTACATATATTTTGTTCTAGTCATCATACCAAACGTTAAAGGTCCGTCATTAAATTTACTTGTAACGAAGAACAATCAATCACAATAAATGAATTGACTTTACATGGCATTTGTTCATTTTTTTTCACTCACAGAGCAAATATATTGAACTGAATTGAATTTGGAAACTGTTTCATTCAATCAAGAATTTAGTCAATACAAACGAATGATTGCTAAGCTAAGGTAGTTCCACGTCAATCTTGCGGTTATATCAATTTTTTTCTTTCAATTTCTTTTCCAAAATCGAAATTGAAATCGAAAAAAATTGATAAATCCGTTTCATGAAATAAACAAAACACTCACATTTTGCCTCGTCGCCAGGTTATAAGGTTTCCTGTCTAATAATCAAGACACTACAGTTTTTAATTATTTACTGGTTTTATTTGCCAACACAACTTTTATTTAATCACTGATTTA
>NW_026599658.1:25000-32500 GCF_029784135.1 Toxorhynchites rutilus septentrionalis | reverse complement strand
ACGCAGTGTGTATAACACTGCCCCGTCGGCAATAACACCAAGTCCCAGAAAGCGTCCATGTCCCCCCAGCATACAGCACACAACAGTTTGTTCAATTTCTCACTGCGCGGACCCAGCGCGCAGTACGTGTAACATTGCCCCATCAGCATCGGCGCGGCACAGTAGCTTGCGCAGTCTTGCCCGGGTGCGTCGTGTTCCGTAAGAGAGAAGTCCCACCGTGGTAGCTTAGTGCTGTCCGCGCTGGCGGCTTCTCTCTTTTTTCATTAAATCGCTTTGCGCCTGGTAGTATGCAATCGTACGTGTGTGTGAAATCATTCCATGTCCTGGAATGACAACTGTCAAGTGCACAACACCCGCACACCAGCACCCGCAGTACGCAATGTGTATAACACTGCCCCGTCTACCATAACACTAAGACCCAGAAAGCGTCCACGTCCCGGAATGCAAAGTGTCAAGTGTTGGAAAAGTCCCCGCACAGCGCACACAACACAACAGCGCAACAGTTTGTTTAATTTGTCACTGCGCGAGCCAACGCCCGCAGTACGCAGTATGTGCATCGGTCCGGCACTGGTATTAAGTCCAATTCGATAACACAATAACACCAAGGCAACATCGAGGGTAAGAATGCGCGTGTCAAGTGTGATGAAAAGTCTCCCCCACACAGCGCACACAACACAACAGCGCAACGGTTTGTTGAATTTCTCACTGCGCAAGCCAGCACTCGCAGTACGCAATGTGTATAACACTGCCCGTCTACCATAACACTAAGACCCAGAAAGCGTCCACGTCCCGGAATGCAAAGTGTCAAGTGTTGGAAAAGTCCCCCACACAGCGCACACAACACAACAGCGCAACGGTTTGTTGAATTTGTCACTGCGCAAGCCAGCACTCGCAGTACGAAATGTGTATAACGCTGCCCCGTCGGCAATAACACCAAGACCCGGAAAGCGTCCACGTCCCGGAATGCAAAGTGTCAAGTGTTGGAAAAGTCCCCCGCACAGCGCACACAACACAACAGCGCAACAGTCCGGCACTGATATTAAGTCCAATTCGATAACACAATAACACCAAGGCAACATCGAGGGTAAGAATGCGCGTGTCAAGTGTGATGAAAAGTCTCCCCCACACAGCGCACACAACACAACAGCGCAACAGTTTGTTTAATTTCTCACTGCGCGAGCCAGCACTCGCAGTACGCAGTGTGGTGCATCGGCCGGCACTGGTATTAAGTCCAATTCGATAATACAATAACACCAAGCCAACATCAAGCACAGCACAGCACAACAGTTTGTTTTATTTCTCACCCGCAGTACGCAGTGTGTATAACATCGACAACGGCGCGTACATGACTATTGAAAAAAAAAAACAACACATTCACACATTGGTCACACATCATCATCTTTACCTACGGGAAAACTGAAACTGTTGGAAAAAAGTTCAACTATTGAAAAAATGTCAACTATTGAAACAAGTAACCAACTATTGAAACAACCAACACCTTAGGCACGGCCCAAGTACAAGTACGAGTTCAATAGTAGGGTTACCCCCCATCGGAATATGACCGACACCCGGCACTGGTACCGATTGCGGTGCGTGAACATTTCCCGACCCAGCATGGTGTCTCGGCTAGTGGTACAAGTCTATCCAAGGCACCCCTATAACGATGCCCCCAGTGCGGTATATACCCATGCCGAGGCAACGTTGGTATGACCATGTTTTACACTATTGTGGGGAAAGTTGGTGAGTGAAAAGTTTGAGGCATAACTTGCGAAGCTTGTATGGATGTTCGGTAGTACGATGCCGTACGGGTGGGGTCAAGTTACTGTCGGTAGGGTCGAACGTCTATCGAATCCAGTGAGTCGGATGGCCATCCATCGGAAGGGGGTAACCCCGACGGGTGAGCGTCATACGATTCCGGTGAGCTTCGCATGTCGAACCACCCCCCTGGTGGTGGTAAGATGTGCGTACTCCAGTGTGTGGTGTCGGGTCGTGCGTTGTGAGCGTCGAAGGGGCATAAGGCGATTGTCGCTCTCTCGTGTGCCATGCGAACCCTGTGCAGTACGGTGTGTCGAACATTGAAATACCTCCCATGTAAGACGCATCGCACCAGTGCAGGTAGTAGCACCACACGGGTAGTGACCGCTCTCTTGCTCCGAGTTTTTTTTCTCCTGTTATGCCTCCTCCGCGCTAGGCGCTAGGCTGTGGTAGGTACGCGGTAGGGGAAAAAAAGCATACGCTCGCTCGCTCGCTCGCTCGGGTCTCGGGTGGGGTCGTGTTTACATCAAAGTGGTACCGCTACCTCGTTATGAGCGAGTGTGGACATGTGTACAATACCCCCTCTCATGCGCTTCCAACGCGCGTGCTAGTAATTGTGTATGGGAATCTTTTGGCTAGTGTATGGCTCTGTCGGGTATGCGAACGAGGAACAAATTTACCGAGGATGAACGTGTTGTGGTGATGTTGTGCGAAGTATTACACTACCCCTATCGTGAATGCGTTTGCACGGCCGGTGTGCCGTGCATCCAAACTCTCGATGATGATGGTGAATTCTGGTTGATCCTACCAGTAATATACGCTTGTCTCAAAGGTTAAGCCATGCATGTCTAAGTACAAACAGATTTAATGTGAAACCGCATAAGGCTCAGTATAACAGCTATAATTTACAAGATCATACAACTAGTTACTTGGATAACTGTGGAAAATCTAGAGCTAATACATGCAAAATGCAGGGACCTCGCGGAACTGTGCAATTATTAGGCAAACCAATCGTCCCCCTTCGCAGGGCCGTGACGCTTGAGTTGAAATCTGGATAATTCCGCTGATCGTACGGTCTCGCACCGACGACGGATCTTTCAAATATCTGCCCTATCAACTATTGATGGTAGTATAGAGGACTACCATGGTTGCAACGGGTAACGGGGAATCAGGGTTCGATTCCGGAGAGGGAGCCTGAGAAATGGCTACCACATCCAAGGAAGGCAGCAGGCGCGTAAATTACCCAATCCCGGCACGGGGAGGTAGTGACGAGAAATAACAATATAAGACTCTTTAATGATGTCTTATAATTGGAATGAGTTGAGCATAAATCCTTCAACAAGGATCCAGTGGAGGGCAAGTCTGGTGCCAGCAGCCGCGGTAATTCCAGCTCCACTAGCGTATATTAAATTGTTGCGGTTAAAACGTTCGAAGTTCATTCTTGTCCAGCACGGGTGCTACTCCTAATGATGGCAGTAGGTCACTGGTATTGCTGCGACTATAAGACTGGGTGCACATACACGGTGGCACTTTGTGCCCTTTATCGGGTGCGGTGTTTCCACCTGCCCAGCTGCGATTACCTTGAACAAATTAGAGTGCTCTAAGCAGGCTACACAACGGCCGAGAATAATCTTGCATGGAATAATGGAATATGACCTCGGTCCTAATGGCTGGTAAAGCCAGGGTACAGCGCAATCCAGTGCCAATTATTGGCCCTTCAGCTTCCGCCCTGGAACTCCTATCCTTACCTCCCCGAGGTACCGGCTGGGGTATGAGCAACCTTAGGAAAGATCGGGTAACCAACCCCGGTGGGACCTTTGGTCGTACGCAGACAAGGAAGGGGGAAAACGGGGCCCCAAAAGTTAAGGTGTGATGCGACCCGTGCCGAGAGCTGAGTGGTGGAAGGGGCGATATAAATGAGAAGCCGTTAACGGAGCCTGTGGGGCACCGGGGCGCACCCCACAGTATGCAGCCCTTACCGTGTTACAGCAGGGCACTGACGCGGAGGACCCCACCTTTCCTAGCGACTCGTGGGAATCACATGGAGAATAATAAACAAAACCAACCAAAACAAAAAACTGTATCGACGATGAGCGGAGTAGGAGGTAAAACTTACCTCAGCCTTACGGCAGAAAAAACCGATGGAAAGATAACAAGAAACCCCTTCTTGATAT
Source organism: Toxorhynchites rutilus septentrionalis (assembly GCF_029784135.1). Classification (NCBI taxonomy): domain Eukaryota; kingdom Metazoa; phylum Arthropoda; class Insecta; order Diptera; family Culicidae; genus Toxorhynchites; species Toxorhynchites rutilus. The sequence continues at coordinate 28,571 of NW_026599658.1, read as the reverse complement.
CAAAAACGCTATCCAAACTAACGAAAGACATCATAGAAATAAAGTACATAAAAGAGACACAAGCTTTCTGATTGTTCTAGAGAACAACAGAAACGCGGAAAAGCTACTAATGCTTAAAAGCTTAGTAAACGGAGAAAAGATAAAAGTAGAATACCACAAGAACCTGAACATTTCAAAATGTGTGGTCTACAGCGAAGAAATGATGGAAATGGAAACGAAAGAGATACAAGTTGAGCTAGCAGACCAAGGTGTGCTAAACGTACACAGAATCACTAGGAAAAACGAAAAGAGAGAAACGGTAACACGCCTCTTCTTATCATTACGATCAATAGATCAGAGCCTCCGGAACATCTGAAATGTGGTCTACTAAGACTTAAAACTAGACACTATTTCCCGAAACCAATGCAATGCTTTAAATGCTACAAATATGGGCATACACAGAAGAAATGCCAAAGAGAAGAAGCAAGGTGCAAAAAATGCTCGAAAGACCATATAAACGCATCTTGTGAAGAACCACCATATTGCATCAATTGTAAAGGGAATCATGGGCCTGGCGACAGAAACTGCCCATTTTACAAACGAGAGAACGATATACTAAAAATTAAAGTATCAAGAAACATACCATATGGGGAAGCAAAAAGAACGTACGTAAACACACAAAGACAAACAAAAAGTTACGCTGATGTAGCCAAAAGCCAAGTTCAGCAAAGATTGTGGTAAACAATGAGGTCATAAACGAGAATAACGCTCTTAAGGCCCAGATCCAAGAACTGAAGCAACAGATAGAAGAATTGAAATCAATCATTACAGAGATGCAGAAGAACAACATGATAAACAAAATTGTTCAAAACGAAGCCGATCTGATAAAACCTTCAACCAGCCATAGCGCTCATGAGGGCATGAGAACGAGCGAACCTAATAACAAGGTGAACAAAAAACAAAAAAAGAGGAAAGAGAAAAGATCCTCTGACTCCTCGCCTCCGTCAAGGAAAAATAAGAAAAGCGGAAACTTTTCCGATTCCGAAATGTCACAAAGTGACACAACGGAGCTATAGTGAAATTTTTAATATTCCATAATGAGCTATCACAAATTCACAAACGAAACACTAATATTACAATGGAACATCTTTGGCTTCCGAGGCAGACTACACGAGCTACAGCTACTAGTAACGAACACTATCCATCCATCATTGCACTCCAAGAAACAATGGTACCCAAAATACCGCAAAATGTACTAGGTGGTCAATATGACTGGAAATATACAATGATCACAGTCACCAAACAAAAACGGGGTTGCATTGGGAGTACTCCACGACGCACCTCATAAGTGGATAGATGTAAGTGGGATCGATAAGGTGCAAGTCGTAGCAGTAACTATACACCTCCCACTAAAACTTACGATCGCAAACATATACATATCGCCACACTATACAAACATCGAATATGAAAGGGCCATAATTGCAGAAATAACACACATTGCGAGACAACTCCCACAACCGTACATACTAGTGGGCGATTTCAATGCCCACAACGAAAATTGGGGATCATACAAAAACGATACAAGAGGCAATCTCCTCCTTGAGGAGACAGATAAACATCGATGGAAAATACTAAACGAAGGTAATCCGACTAGGATGCACCCAACCTCTGGTAAACCATCGGCAATAGACCTGATGATAGCCTCGCATAATTTGCCCAACAGCTATTTATGGAGAACTGACGAAGACACAAGAGGAAGCGACCCACTTCCCTATTTTACTACAAAAACATGGCCAAACAATAGTACTTCCCACAAGAAGGAAAAGATGGGTAACAGAAGCAGCTAACTGGAACAAATATGAGAGTGAAATCGAACGTGCCTTAAACAGGTATAGAAAGTATAGACCCCATGGGACTAACAGATATCATAACAACTGCGGCTAGCAAAAGCATGAGGAAAACAACTGGCTACAAGCCAAAGAGAGAGGTCCCATGGTGGACCAGCGAAGTACACCAAGCCATAAAAAGCCGTAAAAAGGCACTCAGGAAGTTGAAGACTCCAACCCTTCCTCACCTGAATACCAGGAAAACGCGAAAAAGTTCAGAATAGAGAGAGCAAAAGCAAGAACCATAATAAAGGCGGCAAGAAAAAAGAGCTGGGAGGAATACCTAGCAGGGATCTCCCCAAACACAAGCAGCTCCAGCATGTGGGCTAAAGTTAGAGCATGTAAAGGAGAATACAAATGTGAGAGAATAATAATGAATATTGACCAAAAAATAACAGATGACAATAACATCATAACAGAAGAACTTGCCAAGCACTTCACTAAAGTATCGTCAGATGAGGTCTACGAGACCTCCTTCAGAAACTTCAAAGAGAACGAGGAGAAAACAGTGGATATAAAAAATAAGTGAAAATAATGAAATTTACAACAGAAGCTTCGACATGAAAGAACTCCTATGGGCACTGAACAGTGCCACAGGAAAATCTCCAGGTGAAGATAATATAACCTATCCACTACTACAAAAATCTTCCAATTAAGGGTAAAGCTATACTACTAAAAACACTTAACGAAGTATGGCATACCGGCAAAATACCAAGAAAATGAAAGAAGGTATTATCATACCCATTCCCAAAGTAGGTAGCCAACACCATGAAACCAGATGGATATAGACCTATAACTCTCCTTAGTTGTGTGGAAAAACATTAGAAAGAATGGTCAACAGAAGACTCATTGATGAGCTAGAGTACAGAAACCTGTTAGACGAAAGACAACATGCTTTTAGAAGAGGCAAAAGTACAACCACCTACCTAGCACACGTCGAGAGTATAATTAATACAGCCACAAGGGCAAAATTGCCCACCTGGACATGGTCTCGCTGGACCTGTCCAAAGCTTTCGATAGGACGTGGAGACTACCAATCTTAAAGCAAATGAAAGTATGGGGTTTTGACGGTCGCATTCTGAGCTTCGTTAAAGACTTCCTGACCGATAGGAAAATTAAAGTGTTTTGCAAAGGAGCATTGAGCTCATCTAGAACCCTACAAAACGGCATACCGCAAGGTTCAGTCATGTCAACAACGCTATTTTTAATAGCTATGGAGTCCCTCTTCGAAAGGGTACCAAATAACGTGTCTCTGGTGGTATACGCAGATGACATTACACTTATTAACTACGGTGAAACGCCAGGCTGGAATAGAAGGAAAACTCAAAGAGCGATCAACCACATACAATGTTGGGCCGATGAAAGGGGATTCAAGATTAATCCCCAGAAATCAAAACTAGTACATATATGCAGAAGACGACACCATAGAAAGGCCCCCTCGCTCCATCTGGGAGAATGCATAATCCCCCAAGATAGAAAAATGAAAGTACTGGGAGTAACAATAGATTCAAAATTAACCTTCAGACAACACTTCGAGGACGTTAAGAGAACAACACAAGGCTATATAAGAGTAATGAAAATAATAGCAGGAAGGTTCAAACCTAGCAACAGACATACCCTAATAAAGGTAGTAAACGCTACAATATTAGCCAAAATATTACATGGAGCTGAGCTGTACTCAAGAGCAGGCGATAAAGCTACTAAAG
>NW_026599657.1:30000-33803 GCF_029784135.1 Toxorhynchites rutilus septentrionalis | reverse complement strand
TCAACTCATTCCAATTATAAGACATCATTAAAGAGTCTTATATTGTTATTTCTCGTCACTACCTCCCCGTGCCGGGATTGGGTAATTTACGCGCCTGCTGCCTTCCTTGGATGTGGTAGCCATTTCTCAGGCTCCCTCTCCGGAATCGAACCCTGATTCCCCGTTACCCGTTGCAACCATGGTAGTCCTCTATACTACCATCAATAGTTGATAGGGCAGATATTTGAAAGATCCGTCGTCGGTGCGAGACCGTACGATCAGCGGAATTATCCAGATTTCAACTCAAGCGTCACGGCCCTGCGAAGGGGGACGATTGGTTTGCCTAATAATTGCACAGGTTCCGCGAGGTCCCTGCATTTTGCATGTATTAGCTCTAGATTTTCCACAGTTATCCAAGTAACTAGTTGTATGATCTTGTAAATTATAGCTGTTATACTGAGCCTTATGCGGTTTCACATTAAATCTGTTTGTACTTAGACATGCATGGCTTAACCTTTGAGACAAGCGTATATTACTGGTAGGATCAACCAGAATTCACCATCATCATCGAGAGTTTGGATGCACGGCACACCGGCCGTGCAAACGCATTCACGATAGGGGTAGTGTAATACTTCGCACAACATCACCACAACACGTTCATCCTCGGTAAATTTGTTCCTCGTTCGCATACCCGACAGAGCCATACACTAGCCAAAAGATTCCCATACACAATTACTAGCACGCGCGTTGGAAGCGCATGAGAGGGGGTATTGTACACATGTCCACACTCGCTCATAACGAGGTAGCGGTACCACTTTGATGTAAACACGACCCACCCGAGACCCGAGCGAGCGAGCGAGCGAGCGTATGCTTTTTTTCCCCTACCGCGTACCTACCACAGCCTAGCGCCTAGCGCGGAGGAGGCATAACAGGGAGAAAAAAAAACTCGGAGCAAGAGAGCGGTCACTACCCGTGTGGTGCTACTACCTGCACTGGTGCGATGCGTCTTACATGGGAGGTATTTCAATGTTCGACACACCGTACTGCACAGGGTTCGCATGGCACACGAGAGAGCGACAATCGCCTTATGCCCCTTCGACGCTCACAACGCACGACCCGACACCACACACTGGAGTACGCACATCTTACCACCACCAGGGGGGTGGTTCGACATGCGAAGCTCACCGGAATCGTATGACGCTCACCCGTCGGGGTTACCCCCTTCCGATGGATGGCCATCCGACTCACTGGATTCGATAGACGTTCGACCCTACCGACAGTAACTTGACCCCACCCGTACGGCATCGTACTACCGAACATCCATACAAGCTTCGCAAGTTATGCCTCAAACTTTTCACTCACCAACTTTCCCCACAATAGTGTAAAACATGGTCATACCAACGTTGCCTCGGCATGGGTATATACCGCACTGGGGGCATCGTTATAGGGGTGCCTTGGATAGACTTGTACCACTAGCCGAGACACCATGCTGGGTCGGGAAATGTTCACGCACCGCAATCGGTACCAGTGCCGGGTGTCGGTCATATTCCGATGGGGGGTAACCCTACTATTGAACTCGTACTTGTACTTGGGCCGTGCCTAAGGTGTTGGTTGTTTCAATAGTTGGTTACTTGTTTCAATAGTTGACATTTTTTCAATAGTTGAACTTTTTTCCAACAGTTTCAGTTTTCCCGTAGGTAAAGATGATGATGTGTGACCAATGTGTGAATGTGTTGTTTTTTTTTTTTTCAATAGTCATGTACGCGCCGTTGTCGATGTAATACTGCGGGTGAGAAATAAAACAAACTGTTGTGCTGTGCTGTGCTTGATGTTGGCTTGGTGTTATTGTATTATCGAATTGGACTTAATACCAGTGCCGGGCCGATGCACACACTGCGTACTGCGAGTGCTGGCTCGCGCAGTGAGAAATTAAACAAACTGTTGCGCTGTTGTGTTGTGTGCGCTGTGTGGGGGAGACTTTTCATCACACTTGACACGCGCATTCTTACCCTCGATGTTGCCTTGGTGTTATTGTGTTATCGAATTGGACTTAATATCAGTGCCGGACTGTTGCGCTGTTGTGTTGTGTGCGCTGTGCGGGGGACTTTTCCAACACTTGACACTTTGCATTCCGGGACGTGGACGCTTTCCGGGTCTTGGTGTTATTGCCGACGGGGCAGCGTTATACACATTTCGTACTGCGAGTGCTGGCTTGCGCAGTGAGAAATTCAACAAACCGTTGCGCTGTTGTGTTGTGTGCGCTGTGTGGGGGACTTTTCCAACACTTGACACTTTGCATTCCGGGACGTGGACGCGTTCTGGGACTTGGTGTTATTGCCGACGGGGCAGTGTTTTACACATTGCGTACTGCGGGGGTTGGCTCGCGCAGCGCTGTTGTGTGCTGTATGCTGGGGGGACTTGGACGCTTTCTGGGACTTAGTGTTATTGTCGGCGGGGCAGTGTTTTACACATTGCGTACTGCGGGTGCTGGCTTGCGCAGTGAGAAATTCAACAAACCGTTGCGCTGTTGTGTTGTGTGCGCTGTGTGGGGGACTTTTCCAACACTTGACACTTTGCATTCCGGGACGTGGACGCGTTCTGGGACTTGGTGTTATTGCCGACGGGGCAGTGTTATACACACTGCGTACTGCGAGTGCTGGCTTGCGCAGTGAGAAATTCAACAAACCGTTGCGCTGTTGTGTTGTGTGCGCTGTGTGGGGGACTTTTCCAACACTTGACACTTTGCATTCCGGGACGTGGACGCGTTCTGGGACTTGGTGTTATTGCCGACGGGGCAGTGTTATACACACTGCGTACTGCGAGTGCTGGCTTGCGCAGTGAGAAATTCAACAAACCGTTGCGCTGTTGTGTTGTGTGCGCTGTGTGGGGGACTTTTCCAACACTTGACACTTTGCATTCCGGGACGTGGACGCGTTCTGGGACTTGGTGTTATTGCCGACGGGGCAGTGTTATACACACTGCGTACTGCGAGTGCTGGCTTGCGCAGTGAGAAATTCAACAAACCGTTGCGCTGTTGTGTTGTGTGCGCTGTGTGGGGGACTTTTCCAACACTTGACACTTTGCATTCCGGGACGTGGACGCGTTCTGGGACTTGGTGTTATTGCCGACGGGGCAGTGTTATACACACTGCGTACTGCGAGTGCTGGCTTGCGCAGTGAGAAATTCAACAAACCGTTGCGCTGTTGTGTTGTGTGCGCTGTGTGGGGGACTTTTCCAACACTTGACACTTTGCATTCCGGACGTGGACGCGTTCTGGGACTTGGTGTTATTGTCGGCGGGGCAGTGTTTTACACATTGCGTACTGCGGGTGCTGGCTTGCGCAGTGAGAAATTCAACAAACCGTTGCGCTGTTGTGTTGTGTGCGCTGTGTGGGGGACTTTTCCAACACTTGACACTTTGCATTCCGGGACGTGGACGCGTTCTGGGACTTGGTGTTATTGCCGACGGGGCAGTGTTATACACACTGCGTACTGCGAGTGCTGGCTTGCGCAGTGAGAAATTCAACAAACCGTTGCGCTGTTGTGTTGTGTGCGCTGTGTGGGGGACTTTTCCAACACTTGACACTTTGCATTCCGGGACGTGGACGCGTTCTGGGACTTGGTGTTATTGCCGACGGGGCAGTGTTATACACACTGCGTACTGCGAGTGCTGGCTTGCGCAGTGAGAAATTCAACAAACCGTTGCGCTGTTGTGTTGTGTGCGCTGTGTGGGGGACTTTTCCAACACTTGACACTTTGCATTCCGGGACGTGGACGCGTTCTGGGACTTGGTGTTATTGCCGACGGGGCAGTGTTATACACACT
>NW_026599657.1:17500-20000 GCF_029784135.1 Toxorhynchites rutilus septentrionalis | reverse complement strand
GGAATCGTATGACGCTCACCCGTCGGGGTTACCCCCTTCCGATGGATGGCCATCCGACTCACTGGATTCGATAGACGTTCGACCCTACCGACAGTAACTTGACCCCACCCGTACGGCATCGTACTACCGAACATCCATACAAGCTTCGCAAGTTATGCCTCAAACTTTTCACTCACCAACTTTCCCCACAATAGTGTAAAACATGGTCATACCAACGTTGCCTCGGCATGGGTATATACCGCACTGGGGGCATCGTTATAGGGGTGCCTTGGATAGACTTGTACCACTAGCCGAGACACCATGCTGGGTCGGGAAATGTTCACGCACCGCAATCGGTACCAGTGCCGGGTGTCGGTCATATTCCGATGGGGGGTAACCCTACTATTGAACTCGTACTTGTACTTGGGCCGTGCCTAAGGTGTTGGTTGTTTCAATAGTTGGTTACTTGTTTCAATAGTTGACATTTTTTCAATAGTTGAACTTTTTTCCAACAGTTTCAGTTTTCCCGTAGGTAAAGATGATGATGTGTGACCAATGTGTGAATGTGTTGTTTTTTTTTTTCAATAGTCATGTACGCGCCGTTGTCGATGTTATACACACTGCGTACTGCGGGTGAGAAATAAAACAAACTGTTGTGCTGTGCTGTGCTTGATGTTGGCTTGGTGTTATTGTATTATCGAATTGGACTTAATACCAGTGCCGGGCCGATGCACACACTGCGTACTGCGAGTGCTGGCTCGCGCAGTGAGAAATTAAACAAACTGTTGCGCTGTTGTGTTGTGTGCGCTGTGTGGGGGAGACTTTTCATCACACTTGACACGCGCATTCTTACCCTCGATGTTGCCTTGGTGTTATTGTGTTATCGAATTGGACTTAATATCAGTGCCGGACTGTTGCGCTGTTGTGTTGTGTGCGCTGTGCGGGGGACTTTTCCAACACTTGACACTTTGCATTCCGGGACGTGGACGCGTTCTGGGACTTGGTGTTATTGCCGACGGGGCAGTGTTATACACACTGCGTACTGCGAGTGCTGGCTTGCGCAGTGAGAAATTCAACAAACCGTTGCGCTGTTGTGTTGTGTGCGCTGTGTGGGGGACTTTTCCAACACTTGACACTTTGCATTCCTGGACGTGGACGCGTTCTGGGACTTGGTGTTATTGCCGACGGGGCAGTGTTATACACACTGCGTACTGCGAGTGCTGGCTTGCGCAGTGAGAAATTCAACAAACCGTTGCGCTGTTGTGTTGTGTGCGCTGTGTGGGGGACTTTTCCAACACTTGACACTTTGCATTCCTGGACGTGGACGCGTTCTGGGTCTTAGTGTTATGGTCGACGGGGCAGTGTTTTACACATTGCGTACTGCGGGGGTTGGCTCGCGCAGCGCTGTTGTGTGCTGTATGCTGGGGGGACTTGGACGCTTTCTGGGACTTAGTGTTATTGTCGGCGGGGCAGTGTTTTACACATTGCGTACTGCGGGGGTTGGCTCGCGCAGCGCTGTTGTGTGCTGTATGCTGGGGGGACTTGGACGCTTTCTGGGACTTAGTGTTATTGTCGGCGGGGCAGTGTTTTACACATTGCGTACTGCGAGTGCTGGCTTGCGCAGTGAGAAATTCAACAAACCGTTGCGCTGTTGTGTTGTGTGCGCTGTGTGGGGGACTTTTCCAACACTTGACACTTTGCATTCCGGGACGTGGACGCGTTCTGGGACTTGGTGTTATTGCCGACGGGGCAGTGTTATACACACTGCGTACTGCGAGTGCTGGCTTGCGCAGTGAGAAATTCAACAAACCGTTGCGCTGTTGTGTTGTGTGCGCTGTGTGGGGGACTTTTCCAACACTTGACACTTTGCATTCCGGGACGTGGACGCGTTCTGGGACTTGGTGTTATTGCCGACGGGGCAGTGTTATACACACTGCGTACTGCGGGTGCTGGCTCGTGCAGAGCTGTTGTGTGTTGTGTTGTGCACTTGAGACTTGTTGTTCCGGGACATGCAATGATTTCACACACACGCACGATTGCATATTACCAGGCGCAAAGTGATTTAATGAAAAAAGAGAGAAGCCGCCAGCGCGGGCAGCACTAAGCTACCACGGTGGGACTTCTCTCTTACGGAACACGACGCACCCGGGCAAGACTGCGCAAGCTACTGTGCCGCACCGATGCTGATGGGGCATTGTTACACGTACTGCGAGTTGGCTTGCGCAGTGAGAAATTAAACAAACTGTTGCGCTGTTGTGTGCTGTATGCTGGGGGGACATGGACGCTTTCTGGGACTTAGTGTTATTGTCGGCGGGGCAGTGTTTTACACATTGCGTACTGCGGGGGTTGGCTCGCGCAGCGCTGTTGTGTGCTGTATGCTGGGGGGACTTGGACGCTTTCTGGGACTTAGTGTTATTGTCGGCGGGGCAGTGTTTTACACATTGCGTACTGCGGGGGTTGGCTCGCGCAGCGCTGTTGTGTGCTGTGTTGTGCTGGGGGAACTTTTCCAACACATGACACT
>NW_026599657.1:5000-7500 GCF_029784135.1 Toxorhynchites rutilus septentrionalis | reverse complement strand
AATTCAACAAACCGTTGCGCTGTTGTGTTGTGTGCGCTGTGTGGGGGACTTTTCCAACACTTGACACTTTGCATTCCGGGACGTGGACGCGTTCTGGGACTTGGTGTTATTGCCGACGGGGCAGTGTTATACACACTGCGTACTGCGAGTGCTGGCTTGCGCAGTGAGAAATTCAACAAACCGTTGCGCTGTTGTGTTGTGTGCGCTGTGTGGGGGACTTTTCCAACACTTGACACTTTGCATTCCGGGACGTGGACGCGTTCTGGGACTTGGTGTTATTGCCGACGGGGCAGTGTTATACACACTGCGTACTGCGAGTGCTGGCTTGCGCAGTGAGAAATTCAACAAACCGTTGCGCTGTTGTGTTGTGTGCGCTGTGTGGGGGACTTTTCCAACACTTGACACTTTGCATTCCGGGACGTGGACGCGTTCTGGGACTTGGTGTTATTGTCGGCGGGGCAGTGTTTTACACATTGCGTACTGCGGGTGCTGGCTTGCGCAGTGAGAAATTCAACAAACCGTTGCGCTGTTGTGTTGTGTGCGCTGTGTGGGGGACTTTTCCAACACTTGACACTTTGCATTCCGGGACGTGGACGCGTTCTGGGACTTGGTGTTATTGCCGACGGGGCAGTGTTATACACACTGCGTACTGCGAGTGCTGGCTTGCGCAGTGAGAAATTCAACAAACCGTTGCGCTGTTGTGTTGTGTGCGCTGTGTGGGGGACTTTTCCAACACTTGACACTTTGCATTCCGGGACGTGGACGCGTTCTGGGACTTGGTGTTATTGCCGACGGGGCAGTGTTATACACACTGCGTACTGCGAGTGCTGGCTTGCGCAGTGAGAAATTCAACAAACCGTTGCGCTGTTGTGTTGTGTGCGCTGTGTGGGGGACTTTTCCAACACTTGACACTTTGCATTCCGGGACGTGGACGCGTTCTGGGACTTGGTGTTATTGCCGACGGGGCAGTGTTATACACACTGCGTACTGCGAGTGCTGGCTTGCGCAGTGAGAAATTCAACAAACCGTTGCGCTGTTGTGTTGTGTGCGCTGTGTGGGGGACTTTTCCAACACTTGACACTTTGCATTCCGGGACGTGGACGCGTTCTGGGACTTGGTGTTATTGCCGACGGGGCAGTGTTATACACACTGCGTACTGCGAGTGCTGGCTTGCGCAGTGAGAAATTCAACAAACCGTTGCGCTGTTGTGTTGTGTGCGCTGTGTGGGGGACTTTTCCAACACTTGACACTTTGCATTCCGGGACGTGGACGCGTTCTGGGACTTGGTGTTATTGTCGGCGGGGCAGTGTTTTACACATTGCGTACTGCGAGTGCTGGCTTGCGCAGTGAGAAATTCAACAAACCGTTGCGCTGTTGTGTTGTGTGCGCTGTGTGGGGGACTTTTCCAACACTTGACACTTTGCATTCCTGGACGTGGACGCGTTCTGGGTCTTAGTGTTATGGTCGACGGGGCAGTGTTTTACACATTGCGTACTGCGGGGGTTGGCTCGCGCAGCGCTGTTGTGTGCTGTATGCTGGGGGGACTTGGACGCTTTCTGGGACTTAGTGTTATTGTCGGCGGGGCAGTGTTTTACACATTGCGTACTGCGGGGGTTGGCTCGCGCAGCGCTGTTGTGTGCTGTATGCTGGGGGGACTTGGACGCTTTCTGGGACTTAGTGTTATTGTCGGCGGGGCAGTGTTTTACACATTGCGTACTGCGGGTGCTGGTGTGCGGGTGTTGTGCACTTGAGACTTGTCATTCCAGGACATGGAATGATTTCACACACACGTACGATTGCATACTACCAGGCGCAAAGCGATTTAATGAAAAAAGAGAGAAGCCGCCAGCGCGGACAGCACTAAGCTACCACGGTGGGACTTCTCTCTTACGGAACACGACGCACCCGGGCAAGACTGCGCAAGCTACTGTGCCGCGCCGATGCTGATGGGGCAATGTTACACGTACTGCGCGCTGGGTCGCGCAGTGAGAAATTGAACAAACTGTTGTGTGCTGTATGCTGGGGGGACTTGGACGCTTTCTGGGACTTGGTGTTATTGTCGGCGGGGCAGTGTTTTACACATTGCGTACTGCGGGTGCTGGTGTGCGGGTGTTGTGCACTTGAGACTTGTCATTCCAGGACATGGAATAGTTTCACACACACGTACGATTGCATACTACCAGGCGCAAAGCGATTTAATGAAAAAAGAGAGAAGCCGCCAGCGCGGACAGCACTAAGCTACCACGGTGGGACTTCTCTCTTACGGAACACGACGCACCCGGGCAAGACTGCGCAAGCTACTGTGCCGCACCGATGCTGATGGGGCATTGTTACACGTACTGCGAGTTGGCTTGCGCAGTGAGAAATTAAACAAACTGTTGCGCTGTTGTGTTGTGTGCGCTGTGTGGGGGAGACTTTTCATCACACTTGACACGCGCATTCTTACCCTCGATGTTGCCTTGGTGTTATTGTGTTATCGAATTGGACTTAATATCAGTGC
>NW_026599656.1:0-33860 GCF_029784135.1 Toxorhynchites rutilus septentrionalis | reverse complement strand
CATGTCAATGCATGCTTTGTCAAATCAAATTGTTACTTTGATATATACTTTAATTTGCTGGTTGGCTGGCTACCAGGAAAACATGTAACGCGTTTCTTTTGCATTGTTCAGAATGTCACATAGTCACTCGCTCTCACTCTCACTATGATCTCGCGCTCACTCTCAGATCGTAGAAAAGAGCAAATATCGATGTCTCTCCTGTACAACTCAGTCACTCACTCGGCCACATCCCATCGTCGCCATTTTAATACATCCCGGCCACATCCCATCACAGCCATTTTAAATTTAGTCATACCGTCATTTCAAATTTCGTTATTTCGTGTATATATTGTCTCTTTCCAGCTTATTTAATCCACTGGGCGAATACTCAGAAATAATTAATACTCATTTAATCCACTGGGCGAATACTCAGAAATAACAAAAAATTCAGCTTGTTTTAAGTTTTGTTAATTGAAAAAAATTGTCGATTCTATAACAATTTGAGAATTTGAACAGTTTGAATATTTCCAAAAACGGACTAATATTCAAAAATGAAGAATTCCATTTCAAGAAGTCGCAGATGGACATAACGAGATTTTTGTGGGTTGGTTTTTATTTTCTAGAATAGATGCTTTAAACTACAGAATTCATTCGCCTCTAGCAGTTTTTTTTCTGGGTTGTGGCAAATCTGATTACCAATTCCAATCGAATGTTTGTTCCGCCATTATGAAGGGCCCGAAGTGTTGACTAGAATAAATCAGCTGTATGAGTACGATTGCATTAACATACCGTTATTGAGGAACACATGATAGAACGGAAATTTATTTATAAGTTTACGGTTAGTAATTAAGGATGTAGATATAGTGTTCAATCTCCGAACCGTCAGAGATTTTTCGGTTGGATATTTGACGCGGGTTCACTGATGGCCCTCAAGCAACAATTAGATTTATTCGACCCTTGGGCAAAACCAAGTTCAGCTGTTTGGACTCGAGAAAAATCACATTAGTGGATGATATCGTTAGTAATGCTTCTATTTTGAATTCTATGATCACAATCTTCAATCAATCAAAATTATTTATATTCATTATATTTACATATTTTGATAAAATATAAAATTTCGTGATACTTATAGTAGGGGTAAAACTTTTTTTGTATTGGTGGTGTCTATAGATTATCGATTTCGGTGTCATTTGAGTCAAAATAAAATTTTGAATATTATTTCAAAATGACCATGAAAATGCCATATACTTCAGATTCATTGGATGAAAAAGTGGACCACGAATGAGTAACTTTGAATTCTTCCCAATCAGACGACGTTGATCCTTTTATTGGAGATCCATATTCAAACCAGTCAGTGTCCTCCGTTAATCATAAATATATTTGAACAAAATATATTAATAAAATTATATTGAAAATTATAGATTCCTCTATTCCTCTATTCCTCTATTCGAATATACAGCCGAACGTATCCAAAATTCTAGGTTATAATAAGTGACCTTCCCATATCGTTTAAGGGAGTAAAAAAAGTGATTGGTGCTGTAATCATTCAAGAGATCAAACATAAACTCATTTTAGAAATTAATTTATGGACAGCTACCAATTAACTTTTGAGGTAGTTGAAATCGATAGCATTCGAGTAGAGCCGGTACATCAATATAGATGCACTTTTATGTACATCCCATTGATACTATTATGGTGGAATTAACACCTGACGAATCACTGGATATTCGAGAGTTGGATCTTCGAGAACCACCAATAATCACACCGAAAACAATTGAATAGAGCATCAACTAACAAACGAGGATATGCAGAAATTAGCTTATGTGATAAAAAAAAATTCCATGAACAACTAACAATTGGTTAGGTTGAACCACATTACGTCTATACGAAATCATTCTACAAAAATGCGAAACCGAAGCGTTGCTCTCTCCCAGTCCAGATGGAAATTGATCGTGTGATACAAGAAGAAGAGAAAAACAAGTTCGAGTAGTTCTGCCCAGTGTGGTAGCAGAAGATGCTTTCCAAGAACTTTAACCAGCTCGATATCAGCCCCTATGCTCCTGGTCAACTCGAATTTTAGTTCAACATTCGTTATTAAGTCAAATGCATCTGATGCTGCTGTGGTTGCAGCGCTGATTCAAATAATAGATAATGAATAAGTACACAGAAAACAACGCTAACGACGAAAAATAATGCCTCGGAATACTTCTGACGATTGAAGTGAAATGACGCAAGTGTCACTTCTTAGAGGCAAGTAACCACTTTTACTGACATCCCCCTAAATGAATCAAGTCAAGATTACACGATGTTGAGAACCTCACAGAGATCATTTCGCTTTGAACTATGAACCGCTTGCTTCGGGAAAATGTAGAAATACATGCTTACTTGTGATTAAGGACTTATTCAGCAAATTTTCAATCGTTCTACCGTTCCCTCAAACCACTACAGAATCTTTGGAATCTTTGGTGGTGTAATTGTGACCTCAATTCGAGCGACAATTGAGACAAATCACAAGGAGTGGTCAAATAAAATACAGTTCATTGCGAATGCTATAAGAAACTTTGTACATGAAGCCACATGTTGCACACCATACTTCACAGTTTTTAGAAGGAATATGGATGTAAATATAGCTTTTTCAGGTCTTTGGAGCGCACACTTCAGCTTCAAAACTTCTGAACACGCTTACTATAACGCCACCTGCAATCGGGGTTTTATGTAGCAATTGCACAAGTGTGAATTAATTTAGAAAATCGCGGAATCTCTGCCACAGGGAATTGAAAACTGTACTTTCACTACTGAGAGTATTTATCGCAATTTGAGGATGAAAGGAAAAATAAAAAAATGAACGTGAAATCGCTCACTAATAATATAATAGCGAACCCGGGTTACCCGCAAGTGAATAATATCCTAGTTGTTAAAAGCTACCAGTGCAAGAGAAACACTGATGAAAGCAGATCAAAGTGAAATAATCATTATTTCCTTTTTTATGTTAAATGGCATATCCAGCTAACCCAATTCGATTTTTACAAACCGTTAGAACCGTTATAAAGTTATAATGGTTATGAAGGTTTTTTAAAAAAGCCTCAGCAATGTAAAGTAAATCTCGAAAGTTATTAGAGGCGAATGAACTGCAAAGTTTAAAGCCTCTTAAAAACAAAGAAAGAAGAAGAATCTCGAAAGTTGAGATCGGTGTATGATCGAGTTACTCTGTTGGACCATTACAAACAAAATATGATGATTCAAAAAAACTGTATCCTATTTTGCAACGTTTGTAACATGTTGACAATTTTTGGCACTTGAAAATAGACCCATTTGGTCGGGGTTCTGCCAAAACGAACCAAGCGCCATTTCTTTCAAAATTGAGTTACTCACACCACTGGATGCAGAAAATAATAATCTATCAACTGTGAAATGACCATGTCATTCGGACAATTGACAACAGCTCCAAAACAAAAATTCTGTGTAGCAGAGTGTGAAAAAAACGAAATTGCATTCAACCAAAGCGAACCATGAACCCACAATATGGCAGCGGACGATAGTGATCGTTTTGATATTATAATGATATTATGTTAATAGTTAACATGAGCTTGGTTCACTCTGGCTGCAAAGAAAACGAAGTTTTGCGTGTTTAGCAGCAACGAAATTTTCATAAAGGTTCTGAATCAGAAATTGACGAAGATGTGTGCTTACAGCATGAAAGGGAGTATTATGTTTGACATCCTGTTTGTAACACGTGAGCGATAAAATGATAGATTTGATCAGACACAATCAATTAGTGGGTGCCCAAACTTCAAATTGAAATATCTCAAAATAATGTTTTAGGCGCTTGGTTCGTTTTGGCAGAAACCCGACCAGTTAATTTCTCTAATACGTAGTTGAAAATCATAAACCTTCTTGGATGGCTCTAACGTTCCAGTGGAACTTTTGCCTTCTCAACGTAGCATTACTTGCGTCATTTTTATTAGTAATACTTGGTTGAGATTTATATGCCGAATAACACGCCTTAAATGTACTCTGGAGTGGCAAGCTCTAGAATACGCGTGACCACAGTGCATGCCGGAAGAATTTTCTTTGAGAAAAATCCCCCGACCAGAACGGGAATCGAACCTGAACCCCCGGCATGATAGTGTGGGACGCTAACCACTCGGCCACGAGAGCATGAAATCATAAACCTCAAACTTTGATAGAAATATTAACTGAAACACATAAGAAAACATATTTAAGCAACAATCTTGAGTTGCTGAAAAAACCAATTGGACTACTTGGAAAGAAAGAAATTTTGGCTCTGAATATCTTTTAGAACTCTGAAAGACAGTGTTGCCCAACTAATTACGATGCTTTAAAATGTATGCCACATATAATGCTGAAAAATATACATTGAACACTTGAGAAAATTTAACATGTAGTTTGTGAGATGCTGAAGAAAGTTTTTTAAGTAAATGATTTGCTCAACACTCAGCAAGTGAATTACTAAAATGGCCAACATCAGCTGTAAATCGGTGGATTTTTTTTTTTTGATGAACGAAACATTTAAATTACAGTATTGAGAAGCTAATTTCTTATCAAGTGATTTACTTCACGCTCAGCAAGTTAATTGCTGATGGGGTCAAAATCAGAAGAAATATTTTTTTAAGCAATTGAATTGATCAAAATTCACCAAGTGAATAGCTGAAAGTGACATAATAAACTGTAAAATGATTTATGAATGAAAACATTGCAATACAGCAACACAGCCTTAACGTAATTAACTATTCGATTGGTTGTTAAAAGAATAGTTCCCAGCCTAAATTTAAGGACATGTTTGAAGAAGATTAACTGAATAAGATTGTGACATAGTGAATTATGCCGATGAGAATTTTCGAGAAAAATGACAGATATGGGTAGTCGGATCAAAAATGTATAATTGTTACAAATAAATTCTTACAATGGTTGGGATTGCAATTTCGAAAATTGGATTAGTCAATTCCGTTACAGAATAACTGTGACTTACAAAATTGGATTTAGTCAGATTCAAATGCAAGATTTAATGTTTATACTTGCTGAAAGAATGACATTAGTGCAATGAGAAAGTTATAGTATTGCAAGTGAAAAAGTACATTAACTTATTTTTTTTCAAAGATTGTTTCGTAGCTAAAATATTACCAAATTCGAATGCATTCAAATTTATTTATGCAACCTGATTGGTTCGGTGGTTCGGAGAATTTCTAACAATACGATTATCCTGTCAATACACGAAACATGAACGAAACATTTAAATTACAGTATTGAGAAGCTAATTTCTTATCAAGTGATTTACTTCACGCTCAGCAAGTTAATTGCTGATGGGGTCAAAATCAGAAGAAATATTTTTTTAAGCAATTGAATTAATCAAAATTCACCAAGTGAATAGCTGAAAGTGACATAATAAACTGTGGTTCGGTGGTTCGGAGAATTCCTAACAATACGATTATCCTGTCAATACATGATGGTTGGTTTTGTAATAGCTAATATAAATTTTCTATTTTAGAATTATTCATTAAAATTCATACTACCCGAGTGTTAACAT
Source organism: Toxorhynchites rutilus septentrionalis (assembly GCF_029784135.1). NCBI lineage: Eukaryota > Metazoa > Arthropoda > Insecta > Diptera > Culicidae > Toxorhynchites > Toxorhynchites rutilus. Next base: position 28,336 of record NW_026599656.1, on the reverse strand, counting down.
TTTGTGTTTTTCCACTGAATAAAATACAAATTACATTTTCTTTTCCTCATGATATTTTTTTTCATCAAATATTTATTTAGCATTCGATTCCAATGCTGAGCTATCGCAGTTAAGTTGAGCATCATTTTGTTGGTTAAATCTAAAAAAAATATTTTAATTAACATTTAATTGAAAATTTTAAAATGATTTTTTTTTAATTTTCTTACTGTTCATTTATTAAATCTCATTAATTAAATCTTAGCCACATTATTTTTTTTAATAATAATAACATAAAATAAAAAAAAATAATGAATTGCCTGATAAATAGATCACCGTGATAGGGTAAATTATAATAAGTTCAATTATTATTCATTATATCTAACAGAATTAAACTATTTCTAAAAATTTTTGTGCATCATACACTGAAATATATTATAATATTATAAATTATATTTTAATCAAAAAGATAAGCTAAATTAAGCTACTGGGCTCATACCCCATGTATAAAGGATAAAATTATTTTCTTTTTAATTAAAAAAATCTGCAAACTCTTGATTAAAGTTTGAATAGGAGTAAAAATTCGGAGAACTAAGAATTTTTACGAATGAGATAGATATTTTTTTGATTGAAATAAATTTTTTATTCAAATTCCAATTCAAATTCATTCAAATTTATTTATGCATAGAGTTTATGCAACCTAATTGTATAGGTTCGGAAAATCTCTCAAACTAACAATCCGATGATACATGATAATACATGATACATGATGGTTAGTTGTGTAATAGCTGATATGAAGATTTTATTTTAGAATTATTCATTAAGTATAATTCTAAAATAGTTCTAAAATAGCAATAACATAACTAACCATTGACAGGATAATCAGATTGTTAATATGAAAAATACTCCAAACCTATACAATTGGGTTGCATAAACGCTATGCATACATAAATTTGAATTAATTTGAATTAAAATAAAAAATGAATTTCAATGAATAAAACATCTCTCTCATTTGAAAAATTATTTGCTCTCTTAATTTCTTATCCTATTCATACGCCTAATCAAGAGTTTAAAGAAATTGTTGATAAAGTTCCAAAAATTAATGTTATTATGAAATATTATTTGATTTTTGTTTAAATTAGAAAGATAAGGATCATACATGGGTATGAGCCCAGTAGCTTAATTTAGCTTATCTTTTTGAATAAAATATAATTTATGTTTATAATATATTTCAGTGTATGATGCACAATTTTTTTTTGAAATTTTTAGAAATAGTATAATTCTATTAGATATAATGAATATAATGAATATTGATTTTGTATAATTCATCCTATCAAGGTAATCTATTTATCAGGCAATTCATTTTTTTTAATTTTATGTTATTATTAGAAGCAAAAATTAATATGGTTATTGTTTAATTTCGATAAATAAATAGTAAGAACATTTATAAATATTCATTTTAAGATTTCAAATCAAATTTTTATTAAAATATAGTTTTTAGATTTAACCAGCAAAATGTTGCTCAACTCAACTGTGATAGCTTAGCATTGGAATCGAATGATAAAAATTTGATGAAAAAAATTTCATGGGGAATCCGGAAAATAACAAAAGAACAACTAAATGGACGTAGTTGCCTATGTCGTAAAACTGAAAGATCAATTATTATTCATTATATCTAACAGAATTAAACTATTTCTAAAAATTTTTGTGCATCATACACTGAAATATATTATAATATTATAAATTATATTTTAATCAAAAAGATAAGCTAAATTAAGCTACTGGGCTCATACCCCATGTATAAAGGATAAAATTATTTTCTTTTTAATTAAAAAAATCTGCAAACTCTTGATTAAAGTTTGAATAGGAGTAAAAATTCGGAGAACTAAGAATTTTTACGAATGAGATAGATATTTTTTTGATTGAAATAAATTTTTTATTCAAATTCCAATTCAAATTCATTCAAATTTATTTATGCATAGAGTTTATGCAACCTAATTGTATAGGTTCGGAAAATCTCTCAAACTAACAATCCGATGATACATGATAATACATGATACATGATGGTTAGTTGTGTAATAGCTGATATGAAGATTTTATTTTAGAATTATTCATTAAGTATAATTCTAAAATAGTTCTAAAATAGCAATAACATAACTAACCATTGACAGGATAATCAGATTGTTAATATGAAAAATACTCCAAACCTATACAATTGGGTTGCATAAACGCTATGCATACATAAATTTGAATTAATTTGAATTAAAATAAAAAATGAATTTCAATGAATAAAACATGTCAATGCATGCTTTGTCAAATCAAATTGTTACTTTGATATATACTTTAATTTGCTGGTTGGCTGGCTACCAGGAAAACATGTAACGCGTTTCTTTTGCATTGTTCAGAATGTCACATAGTCACTCGCTCTCACTCTCACTATGATCTCGCGCTCACTCTCAGATCGTAGAAAAGAGCAAATATCGATGTCTCTCCTGTACAACTCAGTCACTCACTCGGCCACATCCCATCGTCGCCATTTTAATACATCCCGGCCACATCCCATCACAGCCATTTTAAATTTAGTCATACCGTCATTTCAAATTTCGTTATTTCGTGTATATATTGTCTCTTTCCAGCTTATTTAATCCACTGGGCGAATACTCAGAAATAATTAATACTCATTTAATCCACTGGGCGAATACTCAGAAATAACAAAAAATTCAGCTTGTTTTAAGTTTTGTTAATTGAAAAAAATTGTCGATTCTATAACAATTTGAGAATTTGAACAGTTTGAATATTTCCAAAAACGGACTAATATTCAAAAATGAAGAATTCCATTTCAAGAAGTCGCAGATGGACATAACGAGATTTTTGTGGGTTGGTTTTTATTTTCTAGAATAGATGCTTTAAACTACAGAATTCATTCGCCTCTAGCAGTTTTTTTTCTGGGTTGTGGCAAATCTGATTACCAATTCCAATCGAATGTTTGTTCCGCCATTATGAAGGGCCCGAAGTGTTGACTAGAATAAATCAGCTGTATGAGTACGATTGCATTAACATACCGTTATTGAGGAACACATGATAGAACGGAAATTTATTTATAAGTTTACGGTTAGTAATTAAGGATGTAGATATAGTGTTCAATCTCCGAACCGTCAGAGATTTTTCGGTTGGATATTTGACGCGGGTTCACTGATGGCCCTCAAGCAACAATTAGATTTATTCGACCCTTGGGCAAAACCAAGTTCAGCTGTTTGGACTCGAGAAAAATCACATTAGTGGATGATATCGTTAGTAATGCTTCTATTTTGAATTCTATGATCACAATCTTCAATCAATCAAAATTATTTATATTCATTATATTTACATATTTTGATAAAATATAAAATTTCGTGATACTTATAGTAGGGGTAAAACTTTTTTTGTATTGGTGGTGTCTATAGATTATCGATTTCGGTGTCATTTGAGTCAAAATAAAATTTTGAATATTATTTCAAAATGACCATGAAAATGCCATATACTTCAGATTCATTGGATGAAAAAGTGGACCACGAATGAGTAACTTTGAATTCTTCCCAATCAGACGACGTTGATCCTTTTATTGGAGATCCATATTCAAACCAGTCAGTGTCCTCCGTTAATCATAAATATATTTGAACAAAATATATTAATAAAATTATATTGAAAATTATAGATTCCTCTATTCCTCTATTCCTCTATTCGAATATACAGCCGAACGTATCCAAAATTCTAGGTTATAATAAGTGACCTTCCCATATCGTTTAAGGGAGTAAAAAAAGTGATTGGTGCTGTAATCATTCAAGAGATCAAACATAAACTCATTTTAGAAATTAATTTATGGACAGCTACCAATTAACTTTTGAGGTAGTTGAAATCGATAGCATTCGAGTAGAGCCGGTACATCAATATAGATGCACTTTTATGTACATCCCATTGATACTATTATGGTGGAATTAACACCTGACGAATCACTGGATATTCGAGAGTTGGATCTTCGAGAACCACCAATAATCACACCGAAAACAATTGAATAGAGCATCAACTAACAAACGAGGATATGCAGAAATTAGCTTATGTGATAAAAAAAAATTCCATGAACAACTAACAATTGGTTAGGTTGAACCACATTACGTCTATACGAAATCATTCTACAAAAATGCGAAACCGAAGCGTTGCTCTCTCCCAGTCCAGATGGAAATTGATCGTGTGATACAAGAAGAAGAGAAAAACAAGTTCGAGTAGTTCTGCCCAGTGTGGTAGCAGAAGATGCTTTCCAAGAACTTTAACCAGCTCGATATCAGCCCCTATGCTCCTGGTCAACTCGAATTTTAGTTCAACATTCGTTATTAAGTCAAATGCATCTGATGCTGCTGTGGTTGCAGCGCTGATTCAAATAATAGATAATGAATAAGTACATAGAAAACAACGCTAACGACGAAAAATAATGCCTCGGAATACTTCTGACGATTGAAGTGAAATGACGCAAGTGTCACTTCTTAGAGGCAAGTAACCACTTTTACTGACATCCCCCTAAATGAATCAAGTCAAGATTACACGATGTTGAGAACCTCACAGAGATCATTTCGCTTTGAACTATGAACCGCTTGCTTCGGGAAAATGTAGAAATACATGCTTACTTGTGATTAAGGACTTATTCAGCAAATTTTCAATCGTTCTACCGTTCCCTCAAACCACTACAGAATCTTTGGAATCTTTGGTGGTGTAATTGTGACCTCAATTCGAGCGACAATTGAGACAAATCACAAGGAGTGGTCAAATAAAATACAGTTCATTGCGAATGCTATAAGAAACTTTGTACATGAAGCCACATGTTGCACACCATACTTCACAGTTTTTAGAAGGAATATGGATGTAAATATAGCTTTTTCAGGTCTTTGGAGCGCACACTTCAGCTTCAAAACTTCTGAACACGCTTACTATAACGCCACCTGCAATCGGGGTTTTATGTAGCAATTGCACAAGTGTGAATTAATTTAGAAAATCGCGGAATCTCTGCCACAGGGAATTGAAAACTGTACTTTCACTACTGAGAGTATTTATCGCAATTTGAGGATGAAAGGAAAAATAAAAAAATGAACGTGAAATCGCTCACTAATAATATAATAGCGAACCCGGGTTACCCGCAAGTGAATAATATCCTAGTTGTTAAAAGCTACCAGTGCAAGAGAAACACTGATGAAAGCAGATCAAAGTGAAATAATCATTATTTCCTTTTTTATGTTAAATGGCATATCCAGCTAACCCAATTCGATTTTTACAAACCGTTAGAACCGTTATAAAGTTATAATGGTTATGAAGGTTTTTTAAAAAAGCCTCAGCAATGTAAAGTAAATCTCGAAAGTTATTAGAGGCGAATGAACTGCAAAGTTTAAAGCCTCTTAAAAACAAAGAAAGAAGAAGAATCTCGAAAGTTGAGATCGGTGTATGATCGAGTTACTCTGTTGGACCATTACAAACAAAATATGATGATTCAAAAAAACTGTATCCTATTTTGCAACGTTTGTAACATGTTGACAATTTTTGGCACTTGAAAATAGACCCATTTGGTCGGGGTTCTGCCAAAACGAACCAAGCGCCATTTCTTTCAAAATTGAGTTACTCACACCACTGGATGCAGAAAATAATAATCTATCAACTGTGAAATGACCATGTCATTCGGACAATTGACAACAGCTCCAAAACAAAAATTCTGTGTAGCAGAGTGTGAAAAAAACGAAATTGCATTCAACCAAAGCGAACCATGAACCCACAATATGGCAGCGGACGATAGTGATCGTTTTGATATTATAATGATATTATGTTAATAGTTAACATGAGCTTGGTTCACTCTGGCTGCAAAGAAAACGAAGTTTTGCGTGTTTAGCAGCAACGAAATTTTCATAAAGGTTCTGAATCAGAAATTGACGAAGATGTGTGCTTACAGCATGAAAGGGAGTATTATGTTTGACATCCTGTTTGTAACACGTGAGCGATAAAATGATAGATTTGATCAGACACAATCAATTAGTGGGTGCCCAAACTTCAAATTGAAATATCTCAAAATAATGTTTTAGGCGCTTGGTTCGTTTTGGCAGAAACCCGACCAGTTAATTTCTCTAATACGTAGTTGAAAATCATAAACCTTCTTGGATGGCTCTAACGTTCCAGTGGAACTTTTGCCTTCTCAACGTAGCATTACTTGCGTCATTTTTATTAGTAATACTTGGTTGAGATTTATATGCCGAATAACACGCCTTAAATGTACTCTGGAGTGGCAAGCTCTAGAATACGCGTGACCACAGTGCATGCCGGAAGAATTTTCTTTGAGAAAAATCCCCCGACCAGAACGGGAATCGAACCTGAACCCCCGGCATGATAGTGTGGGACGCTAACCACTCGGCCACGAGAGCATGAAATCATAAACCTCAAACTTTGATAGAAATATTAACTGAAACACATAAGAAAACATATTTAAGCAACAATCTTGAGTTGCTGAAAAAACCAATTGGACTACTTGGAAAGAAAGAAATTTTGGCTCTGAATATCTTTTAGAACTCTGAAAGACAGTGTTGCCCAACTAATTACGATGCTTTAAAATGTATGCCACATATAATGCTGAAAAATATACATTGAACACTTGAGAAAATTTAACATGTAGTTTGTGAGATGCTGAAGAAAGTTTTTTAAGTAAATGATTTGCTCAACACTCAGCAAGTGAATTACTAAAATGGCCAACATCAGCTGTAAATCGGTGGATTTTTTTTTTGATGAACGAAACATTTAAATTACAGTATTGAGAAGCTAATTTCTTATCAAGTGATTTACTTCACGCTCAGCAAGTTAATTGCTGATGGGGTCAAAATCAGAAGAAATATTTTTTTAAGCAATTGAATTGATCAAAATTCACCAAGTGAATAGCTGAAAGTGACATAATAAACTGTAAAATGATTTATGAATGAAAACATTGCAATACAGCAACACAGCCTTAACGTAATTAACTATTCGATTGGTTGTTAAAAGAATAGTTCCCAGCCTAAATTTAAGGACATGTTTGAAGAAGATTAACTGAATAAGATTGTGACATAGTGAATTATGCCGATGAGAATTTTCGAGAAAAATGACAGATATGGGTAGTCGGATCAAAAATGTATAATTGTTACAAATAAATTCTTACAATGGTTGGGATTGCAATTTCGAAAATTGGATTAGTCAATTCCGTTACAGAATAACTGTGACTTACAAAATTGGATTTAGTCAGATTCAAATGCAAGATTTAATGTTTATACTTGCTGAAAGAATGACATTAGTGCAATGAGAAAGTTATAGTATTGCAAGTGAAAAAGTACATTAACTTATTTTTTTTCAAAGATTGTTTCGTAGCTAAAATATTACCAAATTCGAATGCATTCAAATTTATTTATGCAACCTGATTGGTTCGGTGGTTCGGAGAATTTCTAACAATACGATTATCCTGTCAATACACGAAACATGAACGAAACATTTAAATTACAGTATTGAGAAGCTAATTTCTTATCAAGTGATTTACTTCACGCTCAGCAAGTTAATTGCTGATGGGGTCAAAATCAGAAGAAATATTTTTTTAAGCAATTGAATTAATCAAAATTCACCAAGTGAATAGCTGAAAGTGACATAATAAACTGTGGTTCGGTGGTTCGGAGAATTCCTAACAATACGATTATCCTGTCAATACATGATGGTTGGTTTTGTAATAGCTAATATAAATTTTCTATTTTAGAATTATTCATTAAAATTCATACTACCCGAGTGTTAACATTTTGTGTTTTTCCACTGAATAAAATACAAATTACATTTTCTTTTCCTCATGATATTTTTTTTCATCAAATATTTATTTAGCATTCGATTCCAATGCTGAGCTATCGCAGTTAAGTTGAGCATCATTTTGTTGGTTAAATCTAAAAAAAATATTTTAATTAACATTTAATTGAAAATTTTAAAATGATTTTTTTTTAATTTTCTTACTGTTCATTTATTAAATCTCATTAATTAAATCTTAGCCACATTATTTTTTTTAATAATAATAACATAAAATAAAAAAAAATAATGAATTGCCTGATAAATAGATCACCGTGATAGGGTAAATTATAATAAGTTCAATTATTATTCATTATATCTAACAGAATTAAACTATTTCTAAAAATTTTTGTGCATCATACACTGAAATATATTATAATATTATAAATTATATTTTAATCAAAAAGATAAGCTAAATTAAGCTACTGGGCTCATACCCCATGTATAAAGGATAAAATTATTTTCTTTTTAATTAAAAAAATCTGCAAACTCTTGATTAAAGTTTGAATAGGAGTAAAAATTCGGAGAACTAAGAATTTTTACGAATGAGATAGATATTTTTTTGATTGAAATAAATTTTTTATTCAAATTCCAATTCAAATTCATTCAAATTTATTTATGCATAGAGTTTATGCAACCTAATTGTATAGGTTCGGAAAATCTCTCAAACTAACAATCCGATGATACATGATAATACATGATACATGATGGTTAGTTGTGTAATAGCTGATATGAAGATTTTATTTTAGAATTATTCATTAAGTATAATTCTAAAATAGTTCTAAAATAGCAATAACATAACTAACCATTGACAGGATAATCAGATTGTTAATATGAAAAATACTCCAAACCTATACAATTGGGTTGCATAAACGCTATGCATACATAAATTTGAATTAATTTGAATTAAAATAAAAAATGAATTTCAATGAATAAAACATCTCTCTCATTTGAAAAATTATTTGCTCTCTTAATTTCTTATCCTATTCATACGCCTAATCAAGAGTTTAAAGAAATTGTTGATAAAGTTCCAAAAATTAATGTTATTATGAAATATTATTTGATTTTTGTTTAAATTAGAAAGATAAGGATCATACATGGGTATGAGCCCAGTAGCTTAATTTAGCTTATCTTTTTGAATAAAATATAATTTATGTTTATAATATATTTCAGTGTATGATGCACAATTTTTTTTTGAAATTTTTAGAAATAGTATAATTCTATTAGATATAATGAATATAATGAATATTGATTTTGTATAATTCATCCTATCAAGGTAATCTATTTATCAGGCAATTCATTTTTTTTAATTTTATGTTATTATTAGAAGCAAAAATTAATATGGTTATTGTTTAATTTCGATAAATAAATAGTAAGAACATTTATAAATATTCATTTTAAGATTTCAAATCAAATTTTTATTAAAATATAGTTTTTAGATTTAACCAGCAAAATGTTGCTCAACTCAACTGTGATAGCTTAGCATTGGAATCGAATGATAAAAATTTGATGAAAAAAATTTCATGGGGAATCCGGAAAATAACAAAAGAACAACTAAATGGACGTAGTTGCCTATGTCGTAAAACTGAAAGATCAATTATTATTCATTATATCTAACAGAATTAAACTATTTCTAAAAATTTTTGTGCATCATACACTGAAATATATTATAATATTATAAATTATATTTTAATCAAAAAGATAAGCTAAATTAAGCTACTGGGCTCATACCCCATGTATAAAGGATAAAATTATTTTCTTTTTAATTAAAAAAATCTGCAAACTCTTGATTAAAGTTTGAATAGGAGTAAAAATTCGGAGAACTAAGAATTTTTACGAATGAGATAGATATTTTTTTGATTGAAATAAATTTTTTATTCAAATTCCAATTCAAATTCATTCAAATTTATTTATGCATAGAGTTTATGCAACCTAATTGTATAGGTTCGGAAAATCTCTCAAACTAACAATCCGATGATACATGATAATACATGATACATGATGGTTAGTTGTGTAATAGCTGATATGAAGATTTTATTTTAGAATTATTCATTAAGTATAATTCTAAAATAGTTCTAAAATAGCAATAACATAACTAACCATTGACAGGATAATCAGATTGTTAATATGAAAAATACTCCAAACCTATACAATTGGGTTGCATAAACGCTATGCATACATAAATTTGAATTAATTTGAATTAAAATAAAAAATGAATTTCAATGAATAAAACATGTCAATGCATGCTTTGTCAAATCAAATTGTTACTTTGATATATACTTTAATTTGCTGGTTGGCTGGCTACCAGGAAAACATGTAACGCGTTTCTTTTGCATTGTTCAGAATGTCACATAGTCACTCGCTCTCACTCTCACTATGATCTCGCGCTCACTCTCAGATCGTAGAAAAGAGCAAATATCGATGTCTCTCCTGTACAACTCAGTCACTCACTCGGCCACATCCCATCGTCGCCATTTTAATACATCCCGGCCACATCCCATCACAGCCATTTTAAATTTAGTCATACCGTCATTTCAAATTTCGTTATTTCGTGTATATATTGTCTCTTTCCAGCTTATTTAATCCACTGGGCGAATACTCAGAAATAATTAATACTCATTTAATCCACTGGGCGAATACTCAGAAATAACAAAAAATTCAGCTTGTTTTAAGTTTTGTTAATTGAAAAAAATTGTCGATTCTATAACAATTTGAGAATTTGAACAGTTTGAATATTTCCAAAAACGGACTAATATTCAAAAATGAAGAATTCCATTTCAAGAAGTCGCAGATGGACATAACGAGATTTTTGTGGGTTGGTTTTTATTTTCTAGAATAGATGCTTTAAACTACAGAATTCATTCGCCTCTAGCAGTTTTTTTTCTGGGTTGTGGCAAATCTGATTACCAATTCCAATCGAATGTTTGTTCCGCCATTATGAAGGGCCCGAAGTGTTGACTAGAATAAATCAGCTGTATGAGTACGATTGCATTAACATACCGTTATTGAGGAACACATGATAGAACGGAAATTTATTTATAAGTTTACGGTTAGTAATTAAGGATGTAGATATAGTGTTCAATCTCCGAACCGTCAGAGATTTTTCGGTTGGATATTTGACGCGGGTTCACTGATGGCCCTCAAGCAACAATTAGATTTATTCGACCCTTGGGCAAAACCAAGTTCAGCTGTTTGGACTCGAGAAAAATCACATTAGTGGATGATATCGTTAGTAATGCTTCTATTTTGAATTCTATGATCACAATCTTCAATCAATCAAAATTATTTATATTCATTATATTTACATATTTTGATAAAATATAAAATTTCGTGATACTTATAGTAGGGGTAAAACTTTTTTTGTATTGGTGGTGTCTATAGATTATCGATTTCGGTGTCATTTGAGTCAAAATAAAATTTTGAATATTATTTCAAAATGACCATGAAAATGCCATATACTTCAGATTCATTGGATGAAAAAGTGGACCACGAATGAGTAACTTTGAATTCTTCCCAATCAGACGACGTTGATCCTTTTATTGGAGATCCATATTCAAACCAGTCAGTGTCCTCCGTTAATCATAAATATATTTGAACAAAATATATTAATAAAATTATATTGAAAATTATAGATTCCTCTATTCCTCTATTCCTCTATTCGAATATACAGCCGAACGTATCCAAAATTCTAGGTTATAATAAGTGACCTTCCCATATCGTTTAAGGGAGTAAAAAAAGTGATTGGTGCTGTAATCATTCAAGAGATCAAACATAAACTCATTTTAGAAATTAATTTATGGACAGCTACCAATTAACTTTTGAGGTAGTTGAAATCGATAGCATTCGAGTAGAGCCGGTACATCAATATAGATGCACTTTTATGTACATCCCATTGATACTATTATGGTGGAATTAACACCTGACGAATCACTGGATATTCGAGAGTTGGATCTTCGAGAACCACCAATAATCACACCGAAAACAATTGAATAGAGCATCAACTAACAAACGAGGATATGCAGAAATTAGCTTATGTGATAAAAAAAAATTCCATGAACAACTAACAATTGGTTAGGTTGAACCACATTACGTCTATACGAAATCATTCTACAAAAATGCGAAACCGAAGCGTTGCTCTCTCCCAGTCCAGATGGAAATTGATCGTGTGATACAAGAAGAAGAGAAAAACAAGTTCGAGTAGTTCTGCCCAGTGTGGTAGCAGAAGATGCTTTCCAAGAACTTTAACCAGCTCGATATCAGCCCCTATGCTCCTGGTCAACTCGAATTTTAGTTCAACATTCGTTATTAAGTCAAATGCATCTGATGCTGCTGTGGTTGCAGCGCTGATTCAAATAATAGATAATGAATAAGTACACAGAAAACAACGCTAACGACGAAAAATAATGCCTCGGAATACTTCTGACGATTGAAGTGAAATGACGCAAGTGTCACTTCTTAGAGGCAAGTAACCACTTTTACTGACATCCCCCTAAATGAATCAAGTCAAGATTACACGATGTTGAGAACCTCACAGAGATCATTTCGCTTTGAACTATGAACCGCTTGCTTCGGGAAAATGTAGAAATACATGCTTACTTGTGATTAAGGACTTATTCAGCAAATTTTCAATCGTTCTACCGTTCCCTCAAACCACTACAGAATCTTTGGAATCTTTGGTGGTGTAATTGTGACCTCAATTCGAGCGACAATTGAGACAAATCACAAGGAGTGGTCAAATAAAATACAGTTCATTGCGAATGCTATAAGAAACTTTGTACATGAAGCCACATGTTGCACACCATACTTCACAGTTTTTAGAAGGAATATGGATGTAAATATAGCTTTTTCAGGTCTTTGGAGCGCACACTTCAGCTTCAAAACTTCTGAACACGCTTACTATAACGCCACCTGCAATCGGGGTTTTATGTAGCAATTGCACAAGTGTGAATTAATTTAGAAAATCGCGGAATCTCTGCCACAGGGAATTGAAAACTGTACTTTCACTACTGAGAGTATTTATCGCAATTTGAGGATGAAAGGAAAAATAAAAAAATGAACGTGAAATCGCTCACTAATAATATAATAGCGAACCCGGGTTACCCGCAAGTGAATAATATCCTAGTTGTTAAAAGCTACCAGTGCAAGAGAAACACTGATGAAAGCAGATCAAAGTGAAATAATCATTATTTCCTTTTTTATGTTAAATGGCATATCCAGCTAACCCAATTCGATTTTTACAAACCGTTAGAACCGTTATAAAGTTATAATGGTTATGAAGGTTTTTTAAAAAAGCCTCAGCAATGTAAAGTAAATCTCGAAAGTTATTAGAGGCGAATGAACTGCAAAGTTTAAAGCCTCTTAAAAACAAAGAAAGAAGAAGAATCTCGAAAGTTGAGATCGGTGTATGATCGAGTTACTCTGTTGGACCATTACAAACAAAATATGATGATTCAAAAAAACTGTATCCTATTTTGCAACGTTTGTAACATGTTGACAATTTTTGGCACTTGAAAATAGACCCATTTGGTCGGGGTTCTGCCAAAACGAACCAAGCGCCATTTCTTTCAAAATTGAGTTACTCACACCACTGGATGCAGAAAATAATAATCTATCAACTGTGAAATGACCATGTCATTCGGACAATTGACAACAGCTCCAAAACAAAAATTCTGTGTAGCAGAGTGTGAAAAAAACGAAATTGCATTCAACCAAAGCGAACCATGAACCCACAATATGGCAGCGGACGATAGTGATCGTTTTGATATTATAATGATATTATGTTAATAGTTAACATGAGCTTGGTTCACTCTGGCTGCAAAGAAAACGAAGTTTTGCGTGTTTAGCAGCAACGAAATTTTCATAAAGGTTCTGAATCAGAAATTGACGAAGATGTGTGCTTACAGCATGAAAGGGAGTATTATGTTTGACATCCTGTTTGTAACACGTGAGCGATAAAATGATAGATTTGATCAGACACAATCAATTAGTGGGTGCCCAAACTTCAAATTGAAATATCTCAAAATAATGTTTTAGGCGCTTGGTTCGTTTTGGCAGAAACCCGACCAGTTAATTTCTCTAATACGTAGTTGAAAATCATAAACCTTCTTGGATGGCTCTAACGTTCCAGTGGAACTTTTGCCTTCTCAACGTAGCATTACTTGCGTCATTTTTATTAGTAATACTTGGTTGAGATTTATATGCCGAATAACACGCCTTAAATGTACTCTGGAGTGGCAAGCTCTAGAATACGCGTGACCACAGTGCATGCCGGAAGAATTTTCTTTGAGAAAAATCCCCCGACCAGAACGGGAATCGAACCTGAACCCCCGGCATGATAGTGTGGGACGCTAACCACTCGGCCACGAGAGCATGAAATCATAAACCTCAAACTTTGATAGAAATATTAACTGAAACACATAAGAAAACATATTTAAGCAACAATCTTGAGTTGCTGAAAAAACCAATTGGACTACTTGGAAAGAAAGAAATTTTGGCTCTGAATATCTTTTAGAACTCTGAAAGACAGTGTTGCCCAACTAATTACGATGCTTTAAAATGTATGCCACATATAATGCTGAAAAATATACATTGAACACTTGAGAAAATTTAACATGTAGTTTGTGAGATGCTGAAGAAAGTTTTTTAAGTAAATGATTTGCTCAACACTCAGCAAGTGAATTACTAAAATGGCCAACATCAGCTGTAAATCGGTGGATTTTTTTTTTTTGATGAACGAAACATTTAAATTACAGTATTGAGAAGCTAATTTCTTATCAAGTGATTTACTTCACGCTCAGCAAGTTAATTGCTGATGGGGTCAAAATCAGAAGAAATATTTTTTTAAGCAATTGAATTGATCAAAATTCACCAAGTGAATTGCTGAAAGTGACATAATAAACTGTAAAATGATTTATGAATGAAAACATTGCAATACAGCAACACAGCCTTAACGTAATTAACTATTCGATTGGTTGTTAAAAGAATAGTTCCCAGCCTAAATTTAAGGACATGTTTGAAGAAGATTAACTGAATAAGATTGTGACATAGTGAATTATGCCGATGAGAATTTTCGAGAAAAATGACAGATATGGGTAGTCGGATCAAAAATGTATAATTGTTACAAATAAATTCTTACAATGGTTGGGATTGCAATTTCGAAAATTGGATTAGTCAATTCCGTTACAGAATAACTGTGACTTACAAAATTGGATTTAGTCAGATTCAAATGCAAGATTTAATGTTTATACTTGCTGAAAGAATGACATTAGTGCAATGAGAAAGTTATAGTATTGCAAGTGAAAAAGTACATTAACTTATTTTTTTTCAAAGATTGTTTCGTAGCTAAAATATTACCAAATTCGAATGCATTCAAATTTATTTATGCAACCTGATTGGTTCGGTGGTTCGGAGAATTTCTAACAATACGATTATCCTGTCAATACACGAAACATGAACGAAACATTTAAATTACAGTATTGAGAAGCTAATTTCTTATCAAGTGATTTACTTCACGCTCAGCAAGTTAATTGCTGATGGGGTCAAAATCAGAAGAAATATTTTTTTAAGCAATTGAATTAATCAAAATTCACCAAGTGAATAGCTGAAAGTGACATAATAAACTGTGGTTCGGTGGTTCGGAGAATTCCTAACAATACGATTATCCTGTCAATACATGATGGTTGGTTTTGTAATAGCTAATATAAATTTTCTATTTTAGAATTATTCATTAAAATTCATACTACCCGAGTGTTAACATTTTGTGTTTTTCCACTGAATAAAATACAAATTACATTTTCTTTTCCTCATGATATTTTTTTTCATCAAATATTTATTTAGCATTCGATTCCAATGCTGAGCTATCGCAGTTAAGTTGAGCATCATTTTGTTGGTTAAATCTAAAAAAAATATTTTAATTAACATTTAATTGAAAATTTTAAAATGATTTTTTTTTAATTTTCTTACTGTTCATTTATTAAATCTCATTAATTAAATCTTAGCCACATTATTTTTTTTAATAATAATAACATAAAATAAAAAAAAATAATGAATTGCCTGATAAATAGATCACCGTGATAGGGTAAATTATAATAAGTTCAATTATTATTCATTATATCTAACAGAATTAAACTATTTCTAAAAATTTTTGTGCATCATACACTGAAATATATTATAATATTATAAATTATATTTTAATCAAAAAGATAAGCTAAATTAAGCTACTGGGCTCATACCCCATGTATAAAGGATAAAATTATTTTCTTTTTAATTAAAAAAATCTGCAAACTCTTGATTAAAGTTTGAATAGGAGTAAAAATTCGGAGAACTAAGAATTTTTACGAATGAGATAGATATTTTTTTGATTGAAATAAATTTTTTATTCAAATTCCAATTCAAATTCATTCAAATTTATTTATGCATAGAGTTTATGCAACCTAATTGTATAGGTTCGGAAAATCTCTCAAACTAACAATCCGATGATACATGATAATACATGATACATGATGGTTAGTTGTGTAATAGCTGATATGAAGATTTTATTTTAGAATTATTCATTAAGTATAATTCTAAAATAGTTCTAAAATAGCAATAACATAACTAACCATTGACAGGATAATCAGATTGTTAATATGAAAAATACTCCAAACCTATACAATTGGGTTGCATAAACGCTATGCATACATAAATTTGAATTAATTTGAATTAAAATAAAAAATGAATTTCAATGAATAAAACATCTCTCTCATTTGAAAAATTATTTGCTCTCTTAATTTCTTATCCTATTCATACGCCTAATCAAGAGTTTAAAGAAATTGTTGATAAAGTTCCAAAAATTAATGTTATTATGAAATATTATTTGATTTTTGTTTAAATTAGAAAGATAAGGATCATACATGGGTATGAGCCCAGTAGCTTAATTTAGCTTATCTTTTTGAATAAAATATAATTTATGTTTATAATATATTTCAGTGTATGATGCACAATTTTTTTTTGAAATTTTTAGAAATAGTATAATTCTATTAGATATAATGAATATAATGAATATTGATTTTGTATAATTCATCCTATCAAGGTAATCTATTTATCAGGCAATTCATTTTTTTTAATTTTATGTTATTATTAGAAGCAAAAATTAATATGGTTATTGTTTAATTTCGATAAATAAATAGTAAGAACATTTATAAATATTCATTTTAAGATTTCAAATCAAATTTTTATTAAAATATAGTTTTTAGATTTAACCAGCAAAATGTTGCTCAACTCAACTGTGATAGCTTAGCATTGGAATCGAATGATAAAAATTTGATGAAAAAAATTTCATGGGGAATCCGGAAAATAACAAAAGAACAACTAAATGGACGTAGTTGCCTATGTCGTAAAACTGAAAGATCAATTATTATTCATTATATCTAACAGAATTAAACTATTTCTAAAAATTTTTGTGCATCATACACTGAAATATATTATAATATTATAAATTATATTTTAATCAAAAAGATAAGCTAAATTAAGCTACTGGGCTCATACCCCATGTATAAAGGATAAAATTATTTTCTTTTTAATTAAAAAAATCTGCAAACTCTTGATTAAAGTTTGAATAGGAGTAAAAATTCGGAGAACTAAGAATTTTTACGAATGAGATAGATATTTTTTTGATTGAAATAAATTTTTTATTCAAATTCCAATTCAAATTCATTCAAATTTATTTATGCATAGAGTTTATGCAACCTAATTGTATAGGTTCGGAAAATCTCTCAAACTAACAATCCGATGATACATGATAATACATGATACATGATGGTTAGTTGTGTAATAGCTGATATGAAGATTTTATTTTAGAATTATTCATTAAGTATAATTCTAAAATAGTTCTAAAATAGCAATAACATAACTAACCATTGACAGGATAATCAGATTGTTAATATGAAAAATACTCCAAACCTATACAATTGGGTTGCATAAACGCTATGCATACATAAATTTGAATTAATTTGAATTAAAATAAAAAATGAATTTCAATGAATAAAACATGTCAATGCATGCTTTGTCAAATCAAATTGTTACTTTGATATATACTTTAATTTGCTGGTTGGCTGGCTACCAGGAAAACATGTAACGCGTTTCTTTTGCATTGTTCAGAATGTCACATAGTCACTCGCTCTCACTCTCACTATGATCTCGCGCTCACTCTCAGATCGTAGAAAAGAGCAAATATCGATGTCTCTCCTGTACAACTCAGTCACTCACTCGGCCACATCCCATCGTCGCCATTTTAATACATCCCGGCCACATCCCATCACAGCCATTTTAAATTTAGTCATACCGTCATTTCAAATTTCGTTATTTCGTGTATATATTGTCTCTTTCCAGCTTATTTAATCCACTGGGCGAATACTCAGAAATAATTAATACTCATTTAATCCACTGGGCGAATACTCAGAAATAACAAAAAATTCAGCTTGTTTTAAGTTTTGTTAATTGAAAAAAATTGTCGATTCTATAACAATTTGAGAATTTGAACAGTTTGAATATTTCCAAAAACGGACTAATATTCAAAAATGAAGAATTCCATTTCAAGAAGTCGCAGATGGACATAACGAGATTTTTGTGGGTTGGTTTTTATTTTCTAGAATAGATGCTTTAAACTACAGAATTCATTCGCCTCTAGCAGTTTTTTTTCTGGGTTGTGGCAAATCTGATTACCAATTCCAATCGAATGTTTGTTCCGCCATTATGAAGGGCCCGAAGTGTTGACTAGAATAAATCAGCTGTATGAGTACGATTGCATTAACATACCGTTATTGAGGAACACATGATAGAACGGAAATTTATTTATAAGTTTACGGTTAGTAATTAAGGATGTAGATATAGTGTTCAATCTCCGAACCGTCAGAGATTTTTCGGTTGGATATTTGACGCGGGTTCACTGATGGCCCTCAAGCAACAATTAGATTTATTCGACCCTTGGGCAAAACCAAGTTCAGCTGTTTGGACTCGAGAAAAATCACATTAGTGGATGATATCGTTAGTAATGCTTCTATTTTGAATTCTATGATCACAATCTTCAATCAATCAAAATTATTTATATTCATTATATTTACATATTTTGATAAAATATAAAATTTCGTGATACTTATAGTAGGGGTAAAACTTTTTTTGTATTGGTGGTGTCTATAGATTATCGATTTCGGTGTCATTTGAGTCAAAATAAAATTTTGAATATTATTTCAAAATGACCATGAAAATGCCATATACTTCAGATTCATTGGATGAAAAAGTGGACCACGAATGAGTAACTTTGAATTCTTCCCAATCAGACGACGTTGATCCTTTTATTGGAGATCCATATTCAAACCAGTCAGTGTCCTCCGTTAATCATAAATATATTTGAACAAAATATATTAATAAAATTATATTGAAAATTATAGATTCCTCTATTCCTCTATTCCTCTATTCGAATATACAGCCGAACGTATCCAAAATTCTAGGTTATAATAAGTGACCTTCCCATATCGTTTAAGGGAGTAAAAAAAGTGATTGGTGCTGTAATCATTCAAGAGATCAAACATAAACTCATTTTAGAAATTAATTTATGGACAGCTACCAATTAACTTTTGAGGTAGTTGAAATCGATAGCATTCGAGTAGAGCCGGTACATCAATATAGATGCACTTTTATGTACATCCCATTGATACTATTATGGTGGAATTAACACCTGACGAATCACTGGATATTCGAGAGTTGGATCTTCGAGAACCACCAATAATCACACCGAAAACAATTGAATAGAGCATCAACTAACAAACGAGGATATGCAGAAATTAGCTTATGTGATAAAAAAAAATTCCATGAACAACTAACAATTGGTTAGGTTGAACCACATTACGTCTATACGAAATCATTCTACAAAAATGCGAAACCGAAGCGTTGCTCTCTCCCAGTCCAGATGGAAATTGATCGTGTGATACAAGAAGAAGAGAAAAACAAGTTCGAGTAGTTCTGCCCAGTGTGGTAGCAGAAGATGCTTTCCAAGAACTTTAACCAGCTCGATATCAGCCCCTATGCTCCTGGTCAACTCGAATTTTAGTTCAACATTCGTTATTAAGTCAAATGCATCTGATGCTGCTGTGGTTGCAGCGCTGATTCAAATAATAGATAATGAATAAGTACACAGAAAACAACGCTAACGACGAAAAATAATGCCTCGGAATACTTCTGACGATTGAAGTGAAATGACGCAAGTGTCACTTCTTAGAGGCAAGTAACCACTTTTACTGACATCCCCCTAAATGAATCAAGTCAAGATTACACGATGTTGAGAACCTCACAGAGATCATTTCGCTTTGAACTATGAACCGCTTGCTTCGGGAAAATGTAGAAATACATGCTTACTTGTGATTAAGGACTTATTCAGCAAATTTTCAATCGTTCTACCGTTCCCTCAAACCACTACAGAATCTTTGGAATCTTTGGTGGTGTAATTGTGACCTCAATTCGAGCGACAATTGAGACAAATCACAAGGAGTGGTCAAATAAAATACAGTTCATTGCGAATGCTATAAGAAACTTTGTACATGAAGCCACATGTTGCACACCATACTTCACAGTTTTTAGAAGGAATATGGATGTAAATATAGCTTTTTCAGGTCTTTGGAGCGCACACTTCAGCTTCAAAACTTCTGAACACGCTTACTATAACGCCACCTGCAATCGGGGTTTTATGTAGCAATTGCACAAGTGTGAATTAATTTAGAAAATCGCGGAATCTCTGCCACAGGGAATTGAAAACTGTACTTTCACTACTGAGAGTATTTATCGCAATTTGAGGATGAAAGGAAAAATAAAAAAATGAACGTGAAATCGCTCACTAATAATATAATAGCGAACCCGGGTTACCCGCAAGTGAATAATATCCTAGTTGTTAAAAGCTACCAGTGCAAGAGAAACACTGATGAAAGCAGATCAAAGTGAAATAATCATTATTTCCTTTTTTATGTTAAATGGCATATCCAGCTAACCCAATTCGATTTTTACAAACCGTTAGAACCGTTATAAAGTTATAATGGTTATGAAGGTTTTTTAAAAAAGCCTCAGCAATGTAAAGTAAATCTCGAAAGTTATTAGAGGCGAATGAACTGCAAAGTTTAAAGCCTCTTAAAAACAAAGAAAGAAGAAGAATCTCGAAAGTTGAGATCGGTGTATGATCGAGTTACTCTGTTGGACCATTACAAACAAAATATGATGATTCAAAAAAACTGTATCCTATTTTGCAACGTTTGTAACATGTTGACAATTTTTGGCACTTGAAAATAGACCCATTTGGTCGGGGTTCTGCCAAAACGAACCAAGCGCCATTTCTTTCAAAATTGAGTTACTCACACCACTGGATGCAGAAAATAATAATCTATCAACTGTGAAATGACCATGTCATTCGGACAATTGACAACAGCTCCAAAACAAAAATTCTGTGTAGCAGAGTGTGAAAAAAACGAAATTGCATTCAACCAAAGCGAACCATGAACCCACAATATGGCAGCGGACGATAGTGATCGTTTTGATATTATAATGATATTATGTTAATAGTTAACATGAGCTTGGTTCACTCTGGCTGCAAAGAAAACGAAGTTTTGCGTGTTTAGCAGCAACGAAATTTTCATAAAGGTTCTGAATCAGAAATTGACGAAGATGTGTGCTTACAGCATGAAAGGGAGTATTATGTTTGACATCCTGTTTGTAACACGTGAGCGATAAAATGATAGATTTGATCAGACACAATCAATTAGTGGGTGCCCAAACTTCAAATTGAAATATCTCAAAATAATGTTTTAGGCGCTTGGTTCGTTTTGGCAGAAACCCGACCAGTTAATTTCTCTAATACGTAGTTGAAAATCATAAACCTTCTTGGATGGCTCTAACGTTCCAGTGGAACTTTTGCCTTCTCAACGTAGCATTACTTGCGTCATTTTTATTAGTAATACTTGGTTGAGATTTATATGCCGAATAACACGCCTTAAATGTACTCTGGAGTGGCAAGCTCTAGAATACGCGTGACCACAGTGCATGCCGGAAGAATTTTCTTTGAGAAAAATCCCCCGACCAGAACGGGAATCGAACCTGAACCCCCGGCATGATAGTGTGGGACGCTAACCACTCGGCCACGAGAGCATGAAATCATAAACCTCAAACTTTGATAGAAATATTAACTGAAACACATAAGAAAACATATTTAAGCAACAATCTTGAGTTGCTGAAAAAACCAATTGGACTACTTGGAAAGAAAGAAATTTTGGCTCTGAATATCTTTTAGAACTCTGAAAGACAGTGTTGCCCAACTAATTACGATGCTTTAAAATGTATGCCACATATAATGCTGAAAAATATACATTGAACACTTGAGAAAATTTAACATGTAGTTTGTGAGATGCTGAAGAAAGTTTTTTAAGTAAATGATTTGCTCAACACTCAGCAAGTGAATTACTAAAATGGCCAACATCAGCTGTAAATCGGTGGATTTTTTTTTTTTGATGAACGAAACATTTAAATTACAGTATTGAGAAGCTAATTTCTTATCAAGTGATTTACTTCACGCTCAGCAAGTTAATTGCTGATGGGGTCAAAATCAGAAGAAATATTTTTTTAAGCAATTGAATTGATCAAAATTCACCAAGTGAATAGCTGAAAGTGACATAATAAACTGTAAAATGATTTATGAATGAAAACATTGCAATACAGCAACACAGCCTTAACGTAATTAACTATTCGATTGGTTGTTAAAAGAATAGTTCCCAGCCTAAATTTAAGGACATGTTTGAAGAAGATTAACTGAATAAGATTGTGACATAGTGAATTATGCCGATGAGAATTTTCGAGAAAAATGACAGATATGGGTAGTCGGATCAAAAATGTATAATTGTTACAAATAAATTCTTACAATGGTTGGGATTGCAATTTCGAAAATTGGATTAGTCAATTCCGTTACAGAATAACTGTGACTTACAAAATTGGATTTAGTCAGATTCAAATGCAAGATTTAATGTTTATACTTGCTGAAAGAATGACATTAGTGCAATGAGAAAGTTATAGTATTGCAAGTGAAAAAGTACATTAACTTATTTTTTTTCAAAGATTGTTTCGTAGCTAAAATATTACCAAATTCGAATGCATTCAAATTTATTTATGCAACCTGATTGGTTCGGTGGTTCGGAGAATTTCTAACAATACGATTATCCTGTCAATACACGAAACATGAACGAAACATTTAAATTACAGTATTGAGAAGCTAATTTCTTATCAAGTGATTTACTTCACGCTCAGCAAGTTAATTGCTGATGGGGTCAAAATCAGAAGAAATATTTTTTTAAGCAATTGAATTAATCAAAATTCACCAAGTGAATAGCTGAAAGTGACATAATAAACTGTGGTTCGGTGGTTCGGAGAATTCCTAACAATACGATTATCCTGTCAATACATGATGGTTGGTTTTGTAATAGCTAATATAAATTTTCTATTTTAGAATTATTCATTAAAATTCATACTACCCGAGTGTTAACATTTTGTGTTTTTCCACTGAATAAAATACAAATTACATTTTCTTTTCCTCATGATATTTTTTTTCATCAAATATTTATTTAGCATTCGATTCCAATGCTGAGCTATCGCAGTTAAGTTGAGCATCATTTTGTTGGTTAAATCTAAAAAAAATATTTTAATTAACATTTAATTGAAAATTTTAAAATGATTTTTTTTTAATTTTCTTACTGTTCATTTATTAAATCTCATTAATTAAATCTTAGCCACATTATTTTTTTTAATAATAATAACATAAAATAAAAAAAAATAATGAATTGCCTGATAAATAGATCACCGTGATAGGGTAAATTATAATAAGTTCAATTATTATTCATTATATCTAACAGAATTAAACTATTTCTAAAAATTTTTGTGCATCATACACTGAAATATATTATAATATTATAAATTATATTTTAATCAAAAAGATAAGCTAAATTAAGCTACTGGGCTCATACCCCATGTATAAAGGATAAAATTATTTTCTTTTTAATTAAAAAAATCTGCAAACTCTTGATTAAAGTTTGAATAGGAGTAAAAATTCGGAGAACTAAGAATTTTTACGAATGAGATAGATATTTTTTTGATTGAAATAAATTTTTTATTCAAATTCCAATTCAAATTCATTCAAATTTATTTATGCATAGAGTTTATGCAACCTAATTGTATAGGTTCGGAAAATCTCTCAAACTAACAATCCGATGATACATGATAATACATGATACATGATGGTTAGTTGTGTAATAGCTGATATGAAGATTTTATTTTAGAATTATTCATTAAGTATAATTCTAAAATAGTTCTAAAATAGCAATAACATAACTAACCATTGACAGGATAATCAGATTGTTAATATGAAAAATACTCCAAACCTATACAATTGGGTTGCATAAACGCTATGCATACATAAATTTGAATTAATTTGAATTAAAATAAAAAATGAATTTCAATGAATAAAACATCTCTCTCATTTGAAAAATTATTTGCTCTCTTAATTTCTTATCCTATTCATACGCCTAATCAAGAGTTTAAAGAAATTGTTGATAAAGTTCCAAAAATTAATGTTATTATGAAATATTATTTGATTTTTGTTTAAATTAGAAAGATAAGGATCATACATGGGTATGAGCCCAGTAGCTTAATTTAGCTTATCTTTTTGAATAAAATATAATTTATGTTTATAATATATTTCAGTGTATGATGCACAATTTTTTTTTGAAATTTTTAGAAATAGTATAATTCTATTAGATATAATGAATATAATGAATATTGATTTTGTATAATTCATCCTATCAAGGTAATCTATTTATCAGGCAATTCATTTTTTTTAATTTTATGTTATTATTAGAAGCAAAAATTAATATGGTTCATTGTTTAATTTCGATAAATAAATAGTAAGAACATTTATAAATATTCATTTTAAGATTTCAAATCAAATTTTTATTAAAATATAGTTTTTAGATTTAACCAGCAAAATGTTGCTCAACTCAACTGTGATAGCTTAGCATTGGAATCGAATGATAAAAATTTGATGAAAAAAATTTCATGGGGAATCCGGAAAATAACAAAAGAACAACTAAATGGACGTAGTTGCCTATGTCGTAAAACTGAAAGATCAATTATTATTCATTATATCTAACAGAATTAAACTATTTCTAAAAAATTTTTGTGCATCATACACTGAAATATATTATAATATTATAAATTATATTTTAATCAAAAAGATAAGCTAAATTAAGCTACTGGGCTCATACCCCATGTATAAAGGATAAAATTATTTTCTTTTTAATTAAAAAAATCTGCAAACTCTTGATTAAAGTTTGAATAGGAGTAAAAATTCGGAGAACTAAGAATTTTTACGAATGAGATAGATATTTTTTTGATTGAAATAAATTTTTTATTCAAATTCCAATTCAAATTCATTCAAATTTATTTATGCATAGAGTTTATGCAACCTAATTGTATAGGTTCGGAAAATCTCTCAAACTAACAATCCGATGATACATGATAATACATGATACATGATGGTTAGTTGTGTAATAGCTGATATGAAGATTTTATTTTAGAATTATTCATTAAGTATAATTCTAAATAGTTCTAAAATAGCAATAACATAACTAACCATTGACAGGATAATCAGATTGTTAATATGAAAAATACTCCAAACCTATACAATTGGGTTGCATAAACGCTATGCATACATAAATTTGAATTAATTTGAATTAAAATAAAAAATGAATTTCAATGAATAAAACATGTCAATGCATGCTTTGTCAAATCAAATTGTTACTTTGATATATACTTTAATTTGCTGGTTGGCTGGCTACCAGGAAAACATGTAACGCGTTTCTTTTGCATTGTTCAGAATGTCACATAGTCACTCGCTCTCACTCTCACTATGATCTCGCGCTCACTCTCAGATCGTAGAAAAGAGCAAATATCGATGTCTCTCCTGTACAACTCAGTCACTCACTCGGCCACATCCCATCGTCGCCATTTTAATACATCCCGGCCACATCCCATCACAGCCATTTTAAATTTAGTCATACCGTCATTTCAAATTTCGTTATTTCGTGTATATATTGTCTCTTTCCAGCTTATTTAATCCACTGGGCGAATACTCAGAAATAATTAATACTCATTTAATCCACTGGGCGAATACTCAGAAATAACAAAAAATTCAGCTTGTTTTAAGTTTTGTTAATTGAAAAAAATTGTCGATTCTATAACAATTTGAGAATTTGAACAGTTTGAATATTTCCAAAAACGGACTAATATTCAAAAATGAAGAATTCCATTTCAAGAAGTCGCAGATGGACATAACGAGATTTTTGTGGGTTGGTTTTTATTTTCTAGAATAGATGCTTTAAACTACAGAATTCATTCGCCTCTAGCAGTTTTTTTTCTGGGTTGTGGCAAATCTGATTACCAATTCCAATCGAATGTTTGTTCCGCCATTATGAAGGGCCCGAAGTGTTGACTAGAATAAATCAGCTGTATGAGTACGATTGCATTAACATACCGTTATTGAGGAACACATGATAGAACGGAAATTTATTTATAAGTTTACGGTTAGTAATTAAGGATGTAGATATAGTGTTCAATCTCCGAACCGTCAGAGATTTTTCGGTTGGATATTTGACGCGGGTTCACTGATGGCCCTCAAGCAACAATTAGATTTATTCGACCCTTGGGCAAAACCAAGTTCAGCTGTTTGGACTCGAGAAAAATCACAATTAGTGGATGATATCGTTAGTAATGCTTCTATTTGAATTCTATGATCACAATCTTCAATCAATCAAAATTATTTATATTCATTATATTTACATATTTTGATAAAATATAAAATTTCGTGATACTTATAGTAGGGGTAAAACTTTTTTTGTATTGGTGGTGTCTATAGATTATCGATTTCGGTGTCATTTGAGTCAAAATAAAATTTTGAATATTATTTCAAAATGACCATGAAAATGCCATATACTTCAGATTCATTGGATGAAAAAGTGGACCACGAATGAGTAACTTTGAATTCTTCCCAATCAGACGACGTTGATCCTTTTATTGGAGATCCATATTCAAACCAGTCAGTGTCCTCCGTTAATCATAAATATATTTGAACAAAATATATTAATAAAATTATATTGAAAATTATAGATTCCTCTATTCCTCTATTCCTCTATTCGAATATACAGCCGAACGTATCCAAAATTCTAGGTTATAATAAGTGACCTTCCCATATCGTTTAAGGGAGTAAAAAAAGTGATTGGTGCTGTAATCATTCAAGAGATCAAACATAAACTCATTTTAGAAATTAATTTATGGACAGCTACCAATTAACTTTTGAGGTAGTTGAAATCGATAGCATTCGAGTAGAGCCGGTACATCAATATAGATGCACTTTTATGTACATCCCATTGATACTATTATGGTGGAATTAACACCTGACGAATCACTGGATATTCGAGAGTTGGATCTTCGAGAACCACCAATAATCACACCGAAAACAATTGAATAGAGCATCAACTAACAAACGAGGATATGCAGAAATTAGCTTATGTGATAAAAAAAAATTCCATGAACAACTAACAATTGGTTAGGTTGAACCACATTACGTCTATACGAAATCATTCTACAAAAATGCGAACCGAAGCGTTGCTCTCTCCCAGTCCAGATGGAAATTGATCGTGTGATACAAGAAGAAGAGAAAAACAAGTTCGAGTAGTTCTGCCCAGTGTGGTAGCAGAAGATGCTTTCCAAGAACTTTAACCAGCTCGATATCAGCCCCTATGCTCCTGGTCAACTCGAATTTTAGTTCAACATTCGTTATTAAGTCAAATGCATCTGATGCTGCTGTGGTTGCAGCGCTGATTCAAATAATAGATAATGAATAAGTACACAGAAAACAACGCTAACGACGAAAAATAATGCCTCGGAATACTTCTGACGATTGAAGTGAAATGACGCAAGTGTCACTTCTTAGAGGCAAGTAACCACTTTTACTGACATCCCCCTAAATGAATCAAGTCAAGATTACACGATGTTGAGAACCTCACAGAGATCATTTCGCTTTGAACTATGAACCGCTTGCTTCGGGAAAATGTAGAAATACATGCTTACTTGTGATTAAGGACTTATTCAGCAAATTTTCAATCGTTCTACCGTTCCCTCAAACCACTACAGAATCTTTGGAATCTTTGGTGGTGTAATTGTGACCTCAATTCGAGCGACAATTGAGACAAATCACAAGGAGTGGTCAAATAAAATACAGTTCATTGCGAATGCTATAAGAAACTTTGTACATGAAGCCACATGTTGCACACCATACTTCACAGTTTTTAGAAGGAATATGGATGTAAATATAGCTTTTTCAGGTCTTTGGAGCGCACACTTCAGCTTCAAAACTTCTGAACACGCTTACTATAACGCCACCTGCAATCGG
>NW_026599655.1:0-33880 GCF_029784135.1 Toxorhynchites rutilus septentrionalis | reverse complement strand
GTTTGATTATGATGAATGTATTATTAAATTAATTATTTTTTTTTTATAAATTAATTGAAAAATTTTATTAGTTAAAATATTTTTATATTTAGGGGGTGTAAAAATTTTTGACACTTGGGAAAGAATTGAGCTAAGTTGTTTTTATTAGTTTAATTTGTTTGTTTGATTATGATGAATGTATTATTAAATTAATTATTTTTTTTTATAAATTAATTGAAAAATTTTATTAGTTAAAATATTTTTATATTTAGGGGGTGTAAAAATTTTTGACACTTGGAAAGAATTGAGCTAAGTTGTTTTTATTAGTTTAATTTGTTTGTTTGATTATGATGAATGTATTATTAAATTAATTATTTTTTTTTTATAAATTAATTGAAAAATTTTATTAGTTAAATATTTTTATATTTAGGGGGGTGTAAAAATTTTTGACACTTGGAAAGAATTGAGCTAAGTTGTTTTTATTAGTTTAATTTGTTTGTTTGATTATGATGAATGTATTATTAAATTAATTATTTTTTTTTATAAATTAATTGAAAAATTTTATTAGTTAAAATATTTTTATATTTAGGGGGTGTAAAAAATTTTTGACACTTGGAAAGAATTGAGCTAAGTTGTTTTTATTAGTTTAATTTGTTTGTTTGATTATGATGAATGTATTATTAAATTAATTATTTTTTTTTTATAAATGACTTATTTGAATATTTTAAATATAATATATAAATAATTTTATTATGGTTAAATTTTTTACTATTATTTTATTTTACATGTAAATTTTTGTGTGAAATTATTTAATTTTTAAAAAATTAATTAGTTTTATTTATTCTCAGTAATTAATATTAAAGGAAAAAAGAAATTTTGTATTAGTAATAATTTTTAATATTGGTAAAATTTGTGCCAGCTACCGCGGTTATACAAATAATATAAGTAAAAATTTTTAATATTAGTTAAATTGTTTATTTATAATATAAAAATTAATTTATTAGGTGAAATTATTAAATTATTATTATTATTATTTGAAAAATAAATTTAAGCTGTAAACTTTTTGTAATAAACTAGGATTAGATACCCTATTATTAAAAATAAATAATAAAATATTAAAGTAGTATTAGTTATATTCCTTGAAATTTAAAAAATTTGGCGGTAATTTAGTCTATTCAGAGGAATCTGTCCTGTAATTGATAATCCACATTGAACCTTACTTAAATTAATTTAATTTGTATATCGTCGTCATCAGAATATATTATAAGATAAAATTTTCATAATTTAAAATTAATAAAAAATGTCAGATCAAGGTGCAGTTTATATTTAAGTAGAGATGGATTACAATAAATTTATTTATATGGATAAAATTTTGAAATTAAATTTTTGAAAGTGGATTTGATAGTATTATAAAAAAAGATTATTTATAAGATTTTAGCTCTAAATTATGTACATATCGCCCATCGTTCTTATTATTAAAATAAGATAAGTTGTAACATAGTAGATGTACTGGAAAGTGTATCTAGAAAGTCAATTTAAAGCTTAATTAGTAAAGTATTTCATTTACATTGAAAAGAAATTTGTGCAATTCAATTTAAATTGAATAAATTTTATTTATTAATTTTATTTATTTTTTATATTATTTAATAAAAATAATTTTATAATTTAAAGTTTTAGTATTATTTAAATAAATAATAATTTTTATTATAGTTTATTAGTATTGTAAAAGAAGATTGAAATAAATTGAAAAATTTTTATTTTAAAAGAAAATTTAATTTATTGTACCTTGTGTATCAGGGTTTATTAATTAATTAATTATTATATTAATTTTTCTCGAATTTTAAAGATTTAAATTTATAAAAAGTTAATGTGGAATAATTATTTTTAATATAAATTTAGAAATGAAATGTTAATCGTTTTAAAATATATCTAGTTTTTTAAGAAATAAATTTAATTTAGATTTATTAATTAAATATTTAATTAGTTAATTATTTAATTTAATAAAATTAATATTTTAAGGGATTAGCTTTAAAATAAAATTTTAAATTTTAATTAAGTAAATAAATAAATATAGGCTTAAAAATAGTCATTATTAGTAAGTATGTTATAATTTATTTTATAATTATATTATTTATTTTAAAATTAAGTTATTTATTAAAATATAAATTTTAATAAAGAAAGTTTATTAATTATGATAAAATTAGTATATAAATTTATATAAATTATTTATAAATGAGAGGTTTATATAAGGAATTCGGCAATAAATATATATTTACCTGTTTATCAAAACATGTCTTTTTGAAATTAATTTAAAGTCTAACCTGCCCACTGAATATTATTAAAGGGGCCGCAGTATTTTGACTGTGCGAAGGTAGCATAATCAATAGTCTTTTAATTGGAGGCTTGTATGAATGGTTGGATAAGATATATACTGTCTTATATAAATTTTTTTAGAATTTTATTTTTTAATTAAAAAGTTAAGATAAAATTAAAAGACGAGAAGACCCTATAGATCCTTTATTTTTTATATTTTATAATTTTTTAAGGATTATTTTAATTATAATTTTATTAAAAATTTTACTGGGGTGGTATAAAAATTTAATTAACTTTTAATTGTATTATACATTAATATATGAATAATTGATCCCAATAATATTGATTAAAAATTTAAGTTACCTTAGGGATAACAGCGTAATTTTTTTTTTAGAGTTCATATCGATAAAAAAGATTGCGACCTCGATGTTGGATTAAGAGTTATTTTTAGGTGTAGAAGTTTAAAGTTTAGGTCTGTTCGACCTTTGAATTCTTACATGATCTGAGTTCAAACCGGTGTAAGCCAGGTTGGTTTCTATCTTTAATTAATAATTATATTATAGTACGAAAGGACCTAATATAAAAAATATAAATTTTATTAAAATGATTGATAATAATATTTAATTACTATTTTGGCAGATTAGTGTAATAAATTTAGAATTTATTTAAATAATATTTTATTATTATAAATAGTATTGTATTTAATGATTATGTATTGGGGTTAGTAGGTAGTTTATTATTAATTATTTGTGTTTTAGTTAGAGTTGCTTTTTTAACATTATTAGAACGAAAAGTTTTAGGATATATTCAAATTCGAAAAGGTCCTAATAAAGTTGGATTGTTGGGTTATTACAACCTTTTAGAGATGCAGTTAAGTTATTTACTAAAGAACAAACATATCCTTTATTATCTAATTATTTAGTTTATTATTTTTCTCCAATTTTTTCTTTATTTTTATCTTTATTAATTTGGTTATGTATTCCTTATTTAATTAAATTATATTCTTTTAATTTAGGAGTATTATTTTTTTTTTTGTATTACTAGATTAAGAGTTTATACTGTTATAATTGCTGGGTGATCTTCTAATTCTAATTATGCTTTATTAGGGGGTTTACGGGCTGTTGCTCAAACTATTTCTTATGAAGTAAGTTTGGCTTTAATTTTATTAAGATTTATTTTTTTAGTGGGGGGGTTATAATTTTTTAAATTTTTATTTTTTTCAAAAATATATTTGATTTATTGTTTTTTGTTATCCTTTAAGATTAGTTTGATTTGCTTCTTGTTTAGCTGAAACTAATCGAACTCCCATTTGATTTTGCAGAAGGAGAATCAGAATTAGTCTCTGGGTTTAATGTTGAATATAGAAGAGGTAGATTTGCTTTAATTTTTTTAGCAGAATATGCAAGGAATTTTATTTATAAGTATATTATTTGTAGTAATTTTTTTAGGTAGAGATATTTATAGATTTTTTTTTTTTTTTAAAATTAGTTTTTTATTTCTTATATATTTATTTGGGTTCGAGGGACTTTACCTCGATTTCGTTATGATAAATTAATATATTTAGCATGAAAAAGATTTTTACCTTTATCTTTAAATTATTTATTTTTTTTTATTGGAGTAAAAATTTTTTTTTTTCTTTATAATGAATGATTTTTAGTATAAAATTAATAGAAGAGTTTACTTCTTTCTTATGTTTTCAAAACATATGCTGTAAAAGCTTATTAATTAATTTAAAAGGTTATCTCAGTATTTTGATAAAAGGGGATTAATAATAAAATATAAAAAATATAAAATTGTTAAAATTTGGTCCTGTTATAATATAAGGGATTTCTACGGGTCGTGCTCCAATTCAAGTTAATAGGCATGTAATAGATGTTATTCCTTCAAAATAAAATTTGGTTAAGAGGATAAAATTGAAGTCCTTGAAATTTACTTATATGAGTAAAAGGTAAAATTATTAAAATGGCAATTGATATAACTAAAGCAATTACTCCTCCTAATTTATTAGGAATTGATCGTAAAATTGCATAAGCAAATAAAAAATATCATTCAGGTTGAATATGAACAGGAGTTACCTAATGGATTAGCTGGAATAAAATTTTCTGGGTCTATTAATAAATAATTAAATTTTCAAATAAAAGTGATTAAAATTCAAATAAAGATAATAAATCCTGCCTATATCTTTATAAATAAAAATATGGGTTGAAATGGAATTTTATCAATATTTCTATTTAATCCTAATGGATTATTTGATCCTGTTTGATGTAAAAATAAAAGGTGGAATTATTGTTAAAGCTAAAATAATAAAAGGTAAAATAAAATGAAAAGTAAAGAATCGAGTTAAAGTTGCGTTATCAATTGCGAATCCTCCTCAAATTCATTGAACTAAATCATTTCCCTAAATAAGGAATAGGCCGATAAAAGATTTGTAATAACAGTTGCTCCTCAAAAAGATATTTGTCCTCAAGGTAAAACATATCCTAAAAATCCAGTTGCTATTGTTATAAATAATATAATTACTCCTACTATTCATGTAGGAATATAAAGAAATGAATTATAATAAATACCTCGTCCTACATGGGTAAATAAACATGCAAAAAAAAAATGAAGCTCCGTTTGCGTGACAAATTCGGAGTAGTCATCCATTATTAACATCTCGATAAATATGATTTACACTATTAAAAGCAGTTTCAATATCTGCTGTATAATGTATAGCTAAAAAAAGACCTGTTAAAATTTGAATTATTAAACAAAGTCCTAAAAGAGATCCGAAATTTCATCAAATTGAAATATTAGAGGGGGCAGGTAAATCAATTAGTGCATTATTTATAATTTTAAATAAAGGGTGGGTATTTCGAATTGGTTTATTCATTAATTTCATAAATAATTTTGTTAATTAAGATAATGGGCGTAAAGGTCCATAATTTTTTATAGAGATTTTTACTGTAACTAATAATGTTAAAAACAAATAATTAATTAAAAGTAAAGTAATTAAATTTGTAGGAAAATTATATATTTTATTTAAAGATAAAATATTTTCTATATATAAAGATTTAAAATTTGATAATAAATTTATTTCGTAATTATTAATAAATGTTTCAATTATTATTTTATCTATAAAAAAAAAAATTATTAAAAAGATAATTAGTATAAAATATAGAATAATTGATAATTTTATTGAAAAAGAGAATATTTCATTTGATGAAAGAGAGGTTACATAAATAAATAGAACTAATATTCCCCCTATAAAAATTAAAAATAAAATATAAGCATATCAAAATGTTTGGGATATAAATTCCTGAAATTATACAAATTAAAAATGTTTGAATTAAAAGAATTAATCCTATAGCTAAAGGGTGATTAATTTGTGTGAAAATTAATCTAATTATAAGAGATGAGAAAATAAAAGTTATAAAAATATCAAGAAATAGTTTATAAAAAATATTAATTTTGGGAATTAATGAAAAAGAATTTTCTTTTTTCTTGATGTTTTAAAAAAAAATTTTTTATTTTTAGTTTACAAGACTAAGGTTTTGATTAAACTATTAAAACTAAATTAATGGTAAATTTATTTTTATTATTTATTATAGTAATATTTATAATTGGATGTTTAGTATTTATTTCTAGACGAAAGCATTTATTATGTATGTTATTGTCATTAGAATTTATGGTTTTAATATTATTTATAATATTATTTTTTTTTTTAAATTATATAGAAAATGAAAAGTATTTTAGAATATTTTTTTTAACTTTTTGTGTTTGTGAGGGAGTATTAGGGTTATCTATTTTAGTTTCTATAGTTCGAACTCATGGTAATGATTATTTTCAAAGATTTTCAATTTTACAATGTTAAAATTTATTTTTTTTATTATTTGTTTATTATTATTATATAAAAAAAAATTATTGAATGGTTCAATGTTTACTATTTTTAGGGAGATTTATATTTATATTAAAAATTGTAATAATAAATTATTTTTGTGATATTTCTTATTATTTTGGATTAGATTTAATTTCTTATGGTTTAATTATGTTGAGATTTTGGATTTGTGCCTTTAATATTAATAGCTAGAGAAATAATTTATCGTGTTTTTAATTATAGAAAATTATTTATTTTTATAATTTTATTGTTATTATTGATATTAGTATTTACTTTTAGTTCATTAAGAATATTTATATTTTATTTATTTTTTGAGAGAAGATTAATTCCTACATTATTTTTGATTTTAGGATGAGGTTATCAGCCAGAGCGTTTACAAGCAGGAATTTATTTATTATTTTATACTTTATTAGCTTCTTTACCTTTATTAATTGGAATTTTTTTTATTAAAAATGATTTAAATATTATAAATTTGATTATATTAAATTATTTAAAATATTATAATTTAAAATTTTTATATTTATGTATAATTTTTGCCTTTTTTGGTAAAAATACCAATATTTTTAGTTCATTTATGATTACCAAAAGCTCATGTTGAAGCTCCTATTTCTGGTTCTATAATTTTAGCTGGTGTTTTATTAAAATTAGGAGGTTATGGATTATTACGTGTTTTTTTCATTTTTACAAATTTTAGGTATAAAATTTAATTATTGATGAATTAGAATTAGTTTAATAGGAGGTGTGTTAGTAAGATTAATTTGTTTACGACAAATGGATTTAAAGGCATTAATTGCTTATTCTTCTGTAGCTCATATAGGGATTGTTTTAAGAGGTTTAATAACTATAACTTATTGAGGATTAAGAGGATCATATACTTTAATAATTGCTCATGGTTTATGTTCTTCTGGATTATTTTGTTTAGCAAATATTTCTTATGAACGAATAAATAGACGAAGTTTATTAATTAACAAGGGGATATTAAATTTTATACCTAGAATAGCTTTATGATGATTTTTATTATGTGCTGGGAATATAGCGGCTCCTCCAACATTAAATTTATTAGGGGAAATTAGTTTAATAAATAGAATTGTAAGATGATCTTGATTAACTATAATTGGTTTAAGATTATTATCTTTTTTTAGAGCGGCTTATACCCTTTATTTATTTTCATATAGTCAACATGGTAAAATTTATTCTGGGGTTAATTTTTTTTCTTTTGGGACAAGTCGAGAGTATTTATTATTAATATTACATTGATTACCTTTAAATTTTTTAATTTTAAAAAGTGATATTTGTATATTATGAATTTAATTTAAATAGTTTAAAAAAAATATTGATTTGTGGTGTCAATGATATGAATTTTCATTTTAAATCGTGAATTCTTTAATTAATTATTGTAAGGTTAGATTTTATTTTTTAATTTTTTATTAGATTTAATTTTTTTATATTTAGTTTAAATTTTTTATTGAATGATTTAATTTATTTTATTGAATGAGAAATTATTTCTTTATATTCAACTTCAATTGTTATGACTTTTTTATTGGATTGAATAAGATTGATATTTATATCTTTTGTATTATTAATTTCTTCTTTAGTAATTTTATATAGAGATGATTATATATCTAGAGATTTTAATAAAAATCGATTTATTTTATTAGTTTTAATATTTGTTATATCAATGATAATACTAATTATTAGTCCTAATTTAATTAGAATTTTATTAGGATGAGATGGATTAGGATTAGTTTCTTATTGTTTAGTAATTTATTTTCAAAAATGTAAAATCTTATAATGCTGGAATGTTAACAGCTTTATCAAATCGAATTGGTGATGTAGCTTTATTATTAGCTATTGCTTGGATATTAAATTATGGAAGTTGGAATTATATTTTTTATTTAGAAATTAATAAGGAAAATTTTGAAATATTAATAATTGGAAGATTGGTGATATTAGCAGCTATAACTAAAAGAGCTCAAATTCCTTTTTCTTCTTGATTACCTGCTGCTATAGCAGCCCCTACCCCTGTTTCTGCTTTAGTTCATTCTTCAACTTTAGTAACTGCAGGGGTTTATTTATTGATTCGTTTTAATATTTTATTAGTAGATTCATTATTTGGTCAAATTTTATTATTAATTTCAGGATTAACAATATTTATAGCTGGATTAGGGGCTAATTTTGAGTATGATTTAAAAAAAATTATTGCTTTATCTACTTTAAGACAATTAGGATTAATAATAAGAATTTTATCTATTGGAGAATTTAAATTAGCATTTTTTCATCTTTTAACTCATGCTTTATTTAAGGCATTATTATTTATATGTGCAGGAGTAATTATTCATAATATAAAAAATATACAAGATATTCGTTATATAGGAGGGTTGTTTATAAGAATACCTTTAGTTTGTAGATGTTTTAATATTGCTAATTTAGCTTTGTGTGGAATGCCTTTTTTAGCTGGATTTTATTCAAAGGATTTAATCTTAGAAGTTGTTATACTTTCTTATATAAATTTTTTTTCTTTTTTTCTTTTTTTTTTTTCAACTGGGTTAACGGTTTGTTATTCTTTTCGATTAGTTTATTATTCTATAACAGGGGATTTTAAAAATATAGTTTTAAATATATTAAATGATAAGAGATGAATTATAAATTTTAGAATTTTTTTTTTAATAATTATAGCTATTATTGGGGGAAGTTTTCTTAGATGATTAATATTTTTTAATCCCAGAGATAGTTAATTTACCTAAAATGATAAAATTTTTAACATTAATGGTTTGTGTTTTAGGGGGGTTTGATAGGTTATTTATTAAATTATGAAAATTTATTTAGTAATAATAAATCTTTTATATTTTATAAATTTAGAAGATTTGTTGGGATAATATGATTTATGCCTTATATTTCGACTTTAATTATTATTAAATTGCCATTAAAAATAGGATTATTTTCATATAAAAGATTTTGATCAAGGTTGAAGAGAATATTTTGGTGGACATATATTATATTATCAAATAAAAAAGTATTCTTTAATATATTCAAGAGTTTCAAAATAATAATTTGAAAATTTATTTAATAAGATATTTTATTTGAATTGTAATTTTATTATTAATAATATTTTTAAATTAATTTAAATAGCTTATATTTAGAGCGTAACATTGAAGTTGTTGAGGAAATTATTTTAATTTTTAAATATTGGAAATATTTATAAATAAAGTTTATTAATTTTACATTGAAAATGTAATGTTTTTTTTAAACTATATAAATTAAATATTAATAGAAATATGGTGATCAAGAAAAAGCTGCTAACTTTTATCTTTAATGGTTTAATTCCATTTATATTTCTTAATTGGAATTTTAAAATTCATTAATATTATTAACAGTAATATACCTCTTTTTGGTTTCAATTAATTTAAGATAAATTGATTGAATCAATATTTTTTAAGTGCAAGTTAAATGTTATAATTAACTATTATCCTATTTATTTATTTTTAAAAAATATGGGTGTAATTCACCTAAGATTAGGCCGAAACTAATTGCAATATATCGCTTCATATTTGGTTGAGATTTAATTATTTTCATTCTAATGCTCCTTGGTTTCATTCGTGATATAATCCAATTAATAGAATAAAAATAAAGAAAAGGCTAGTAATTGTTCAATTTATTAAATTTGATGATTTAAAAATTAAGATTATTGGGAGAAGAAGAGCAATTTCTA
This sequence comes from Toxorhynchites rutilus septentrionalis, assembly GCF_029784135.1. Taxonomy (NCBI): domain Eukaryota; kingdom Metazoa; phylum Arthropoda; class Insecta; order Diptera; family Culicidae; genus Toxorhynchites; species Toxorhynchites rutilus. Next base: position 24,002 of record NW_026599655.1, on the reverse strand, counting down.
CATCAAAAATTAAGAAAATAATTGCAATTAAGAAAAATCGAAGAGAGAAGGGTAAACGAGAATAATTTATAGGGTCAAATCCACATTCAAAAGGGGAAGATTTTTCACGATCAGTAATGGTTTTTTTAGATAAAAAGGTTGCTATTATTATTATAATAATAGAAATAGTTAAAATAATTAGACTTATAATAGTAAGTGTTAAAATTATTTATACTAAAATTATTTAGTCCTAATGATTGGAAGTCATTTATACATACATATACTTTATAAATTAACCTCCTCATCAGTAAATTGAAATATATAAAAATAATCAAACTACATCTACAAAGTGTCAATATCATGCTGCTGCTTCAAATCCAAAATGGTGATTTTTTGAAAAATGATGATTAATATGACGTAAAAAACCAAATTAATAAAAAAGAAGTTCCAATTAAAACATGAAGTCCGTGGAATCCTGTTGATATGAAAAATGTTGAGCCATAAACATTATCTGCAATAGTAAATGGAGCTTCTATATATTCATATCCTTGTAAAATTGAGAAATAAATTCCTAAAAGTACTGTAAAAAATAATCTTTGAATTGTTTGAGTATGATTATTTTCTATTAATCTATGATGAGCTCAAGTTACAGTAATTCCTGATGCTAATAAAATAGCTGTATTTAATAAAGGAATTTGAAAAGGATTAAATGGATGGATTCCAATAGGAGGTCATATTATTCCTAGTTCAATTGTAGGAGATAATCTTCTATGAAAAAATGCTCAAAAAAATGAAATAAAAAAGAAAATTTCGGAGATAATAAAAAGAATTATTCCTCATCGAAGGCCTAAAGTTACATTGAAAGTATGAAGTCCTTGGAAAGTACTTTCTCGAGAAATATCTCGTCATCATTGATATATAATTAATAGGGTAATAATATTTCCTAAAATAAATAAATTATTATTATATTGATGGAATCATTGAACTAATCCTGTAGTTATTGTTATTGCTCTAATTGCTCCTAATAAAGGTCATGGACTATAGTCTACTAAATGAAAGGGATGATTTATTTTTGTTGACATTAATTTACTTCTCTAGAATATAAAGTACTTAAAACTGAAAATACATAAGATTGAATAATAGCGACTGCTGATTCAAGTAATAATAAAGCAATTTGAACAATTAAAATAATTCTTACAATAATGTAAGATGTAGATATAGGCCCAGTATTTCCTAAAAGGGTTAAAAGTAAATGACCAGCAATTATATTTGCGGTTAATCGAATAGCTAAAGTTCCTGGACGAATTACATTTCTAATTGTTTCAATACATACTATAAAAGGTATTAGGATTGCGGGAGTTCCTTGAGGAACTAAATGAGCAAATATATGTTGTGTGTGATTTGTTCATCCATAAATTATAATTCTTAATCATAAAGGAAAAGCTAAGGTTAAAGTTAATGTTAAATGACTAGTTCTTGTAAAAATATAAGGAAAAAGTCCTAAAAAATTATTAAATATAATTAAAGAAAATAAAGAAATAAATATTAAAGTTCTTTTATTATTATTAGTTGGACCTAAAAGAGTTTTAAATTCTTTATGTAAAGTTAATAAAATATTATTTCAAATAATTTGGAATCGATTAGGGATTAATCAGTAAGAAGATGGAATAATTAATAAACCTAAAAAAGTTCTTATTCAATTTAAGGATATATTAAAAATTGTTGTTGAAGGATCAAATACTGAAAATAGATTAGTTATCATTTTCAATTTAATTTAGATTGTTTAATATTTAATAGTTGGGGGGTTGAATTTAAAGAATAAAAAAAGCAATAATAATTTTTAATATTAAAAATTATTAAAGTAAATGAAAAAATAAAGAATAAAGTTAATCATCTTAATGGAGATATTTGAGGAATTAAAAAATATTAAATTATTAATATTTTTAGTTTGACAAACTAAGGTTTTGATTAAACTAATTTTTTTTTGAGAGAAATATTAATATCATTAGAAGTAATTGCTAATTTACTATAATATGATTTAAGAGATCATTACTTGCTTTCAGTCATCTAATGAATTGATTTGAGATGAAATTCATTTAATAAAGAAATTTATTGGGATTCTTTCAATAACAATTGGTATAAAGCTATGGTTTGCTCCACAAATTTCTGAACATTGTCCAAAAAATAATCCAGGTTGATTAATTAAGAAATTAGTTTGATTTAATCGTCCTGGAGTTGCGTCAATTTTTACACCTAGGGCTGGAATTGTTCATGAATGAAGAACATCTGTGGCTGTTACTAAAATTCGAATTTGATTATTAAAAGGTAAAATAATTCGATTATCTACATCTAATAGGCGGAATCCATTTATATTAAGTTCATTGGTAGGAGTTATATAAGAGTCAAATTCTAAATTAGTAAAATTTGAATATTCATATCTTCAATATCATTGATGTCCAATAGTTTTTAGAGTAATTAAAGGATTATTAATTTCATCTATTAAATATAAAAGACGAAGAGAGGGAAAGGCAATAAATATAAGAATAATTGCAGGTAAAATTGTTCAAATAATTTCGATTGTTTGACCATGAAGAAGATATCGATTGGTAAATTTATTGAAAAATAATATAATTATAATATAAGCAATTAATGTTGTAATTATAATTAAAATTAAAATAGTATGATCATGAAAAAAGTTTAATTGTTCTATTAAAGGAGAAATTCTATTTTGTAATCCTAAATTAGATCATGTTGCCATTTTCTAATAAAAGAAAAAATCTTTATATATGAAGCTTAAATTCATTGCACTATTCTGCCATATTAGAAATTTGATGATAAAATAGGAAGTTCTGAATATGTGTGTTCTATAGGAGGTATAGAATGATATCATTCAATTGAAGAAGAAAGTTGTATAGGGAATGAAGGAGTTCGTTTAGTAATTATACTTTCTCAAATAATAAATAGGAAAAATAAGATAGCAATTAATGAGATAGAACTACCTAAAGAAGAAATAATATTTCATGTTAAATAACTATCTGGAAAATCTGAATAACGACGAGGTATACCTGCTAATCCTAAAAAATGTTGAGGAAAAAATGTTAAATTTACTCCAATAAATATAATTATAAATTGAATTTTTAATCATAAGGGGTTTATAATTAATCCTGTTAATAAAGGATATCAATGAATAAATCCTGCTATAATTGCAAATACTGCTCCTATAGAGAGAACATAATGAAAATGAGCTACTACATAATAAGTATCATGAAGAATAATATCAATTGAAGAATTTGCTAAAATTACACCTGTTAATCCTCCTACAGTAAATAAAAAAACAAATCCTAATGATCATAATAATGTAGGATTATAATTTAATTGAGTACCATGAAGAGTAGCTAATCAACTAAAAATTTTAATTCCTGTAGGAACTGCAATAATTATAGTAGCTGAAGTAAAGTAAGCTCGAGTATCAACATCTATACCAACTGTAAATATATGATGAGCTCATACAATAAATCCTAAAAGTCCAATAGCTAATATAGCATAAATTATTCCTAAAGTCCCAAATGTTTCCTTTTTACCTCTTTCTTGAGTAATAATATGAGAAATTATTCCAAATCCTGGAAGAATTAAAATATATACCTCTGGATGTCCAAAAAATCAAAATAAATGTTGATAAAGAATTGGATCACCTCCTCCAATTGGGTCGAAAAATGAAGTATTTAAATTACGATCTGTAAGAAGTATAGTAATAGCTCCTGCTAATACGGGTAAAGATAAAAGAAGAAGAATTGCTGTAATAATTACTGATCATACAAATAAAGGTATTCGATCTAAAGAAATTCCTTCAGGTCGTATGTTAATAATAGTGGTAATAAAATTAATAGCTCCTAAAATTGAAGAAATTCCTGCTAAATGAAGAGAAAAAATTGTTAAATCAACTGATGATCCATTATGAGCAATATTAGATGAAAGAGGGGGATAAACTGTTCAACCAGTTCCTGACCCATTTTCAACTATTCTGCTTGAGAGTAATAATGTAATAGATGGAGGAAGAAGTCAAAATCTTATATTATTTATTCGTGGAAATGCTATATCAGGAGCTCCTAGTATTAAAGGTACTAATCAATTACCAAATCCTCCGATTATAATAGGTATTACTATGAAAAAAATTATTACAAATGCATGGGCGGTTACAATTACATTATAAATTTGATCATTACCAATAAATATTCCTGGTTGTCTTAGTTCTAAACGAATTAAAATTCTTATTGATGTTCCAATTATCCCTGCTCATGCTCCAAAAATAAAATATAAAGTTCCAATATCTTTATGATTTGTAGAAAATAGCCATTGTCGCGATTGAATGGCTGAAATTTAGGCAATAAATTGTAAATTTATTTATAAGAATATTTTCTTTTTAATCAAACTTTATAGTCAATAATGATATTAGATTGCAATTCTGAAGGAATAAGGAATAATTATTAAAGTTTAAGAATTAAAAGATTTTACAAGTATTTTTAGCTTTGAAAACTAATAGTTTTATTAACTTAAACTCTTTATAAGATTAAATAAAATGAGAAAATTATTATTAATCCTATAATAGAGGTAAAATTTATAAATAAAATTAGAAGAGAATTGTTATTAAAATTTTTTATAATTCATGAATTTTTATAGAAATTTAATATATAAATTCTATATGATATTCGTAAATAATAAAATAATGTAATTAAAGTCATACAAACTGCTATAAATATTAAAAAATAATGATTTATTTTTGTTAAATTTTCAATAATTATTCATTTAGGGAAGAATCCTAAAAATGGAGGGAGTCCTCCTAAAGATAATAAATTAATGAAAATTATAAATTTAATAATTGGGTTTATTAATGAAAAGTTATAAATTTGATTAAAATAATATAATTTAAAATTATTGAAAATTAAAATAATAGAAGATGATAGGAAAGAATATAAAAAGAAGTATATTAGTCATAAATATTCATTATATATTATTGCTATTAATATTCATCTTAAATGATTAATTGAAGAAAATGCTATTAATTTTCGTAAGGAGGTTTGATTTAATCCTCCTAATGCTCCAATAATTATAGAAAAAAAAATAAAAATGAATAATAAATTATAATTTGAATTATAAGAAATTATTATTAAGGGAGCAATTTTTTGTCATGTTATTAAAATTAAATTATTAATTCAATTTAATCCTTCTATTACTTCAGGGAATCAAAAGTGGAAGGGGGCAATTCCTCTTTTTAATGCTAAAGTTGAATAAATTATTAAATGAATAACGTTATTTTTAATAATTAAGTTAAAATTGAATAATAATAATAATAAAATTGAAAATAATAAAATAGAAGAAGCATAAGCTTGAATCAAAAAATATTTTAGACTTCTTTCGGATATTAATATATTTTTTTTATTTTCATTTATTAGGGGAATAAATGAAAGTAAATTAATTTCTAATCCTATTCAAACTCCTAATCAAGAGTTTGAAGAAATTGTTAATAAAGTTCCAAAAATTAATGTTATTATAAAAATATTATTTGAAAATTTTTTAATTAAAAAGAAAAGGATTATAACCTTTATAAATGGGGTATGAGCCCAGTAGCTTAATTTAGCTTATCTTTTTAAATATAATTGAATTATAAAAATATATTTTAGTGTATGATGCACAAAAATTTTTGAAATTTTTAGAAATAGTTTAATTCTATTAAATATAATGAATAAAAATATTAAATTTTTATAATTTACCCTATCAAGGTAATCCTTTTATCAGGCAATTCATTTTTATTTTTTTTTTTATTATTATAAGTAAAAAAAAAATAACATGATTAAGATTTAATTTTGAAAGGCATTTAAAATAAAGTTTATAAATGTTTATTTTTAAAATTTTTTATTTAAATTAAATTTAAATAATTATTTTTAGAATTAATTATATATATATATATATATATATATTATATAAATGTTTAATATATATATAAATGTATTATATAAATTAATAAAATATTTAATAATATATTCATCTATTATATATATATATTTAGATCTATTAATAAATATATTATATATATAAATTAAGAGAATTAATTAATAAGGATTATATTATCGTTAGTGTATTATTTATATGCCTATTCGGCCTATATTTACAGAGAAAAAAAAGATCTATATACATATAAATAATTTATATATAAATATATTCATTGTATTTTATTTATTTATATTATATTAAATTATTTATATTAAATAAATAAATATAATTAATTTATATAATTATAAATATATATATATATTATAAATAATTTATATAAAGGGAGTGTAAAAAATATTTAATTAATAAAATATATAATTTAATATTAAATAATTATATATAAATATAAAATTTTAAATATAAAATAAAATTATTAATATTGGTTGCGCGTCGAGAAAAGAATTGAGCTAAGTTGTTTTTATTAGTTTAATTTGTTTGTTTGATTATGATGAATGTATTATTAAATTAATTATTTTTTTTTTATAAATTAATTGAAAAATTTTATTAGTTAAAATATTTTTATATTTAGGGGGTGTAAAAATTTTTGACACTTGGAAAGAATTGAGCTAAGTTGTTTTTATTAGTTTAATTTGTTTGTTTGATTATGATGAATGTATTATTAAATTAATTATTTTTTTTTATAAATTAATTGAAAAATTTTATTAGTTAAAATATTTTTATATTTAGGGGGTGTAAAAATTTTTGACACTTGGAAAGAATTGAGCTAAGTTGTTTTTATTAGTTTAATTTGTTTGTTTGATTATGATGAATGTATTATTAAATTAATTATTTTTTTTTATAAATTAATTGAAAAATTTTATTAGTTAAAATATTTTTATATTTAGGGGGTGTAAAAATTTTTGACACTTGGAAAGAATTGAGCTAAGTTGTTTTTATTAGTTTAATTTGTTTGTTTGATTATGATGAATGTATTATTAAATTAATTATTTTTTTTTATAAATTAATTGAAAAATTTTATTAGTTAAAATATTTTTATATTTAGGGGGTGTAAAAATTTTTGACACTTGGAAAGAATTGAGCTAAGTTGTTTTTATTAGTTTAATTTGTTTGTTTGATTATGATGAATGTATTATTAAATTAATTATTTTTTTTTATAAATTAATTGAAAAATTTTATTAGTTAAAATATTTTTATATTTAGGGGGTGTAAAAATTTTTGACACTTGGAAAGAATTGAGCTAAGTTGTTTTTATTAGTTTAATTTGTTTGTTTGATTATGATGAATGTATTATTAAATTAATTATTTTTTTTTATAAATTAATTGAAAAATTTTATTAGTTAAAATATTTTTATATTTAGGGGGTGTAAAAATTTTTGACACTTGGAAAGAATTGAGCTAAGTTGTTTTTATTAGTTTAATTTGTTTGTTTGATTATGATGAATGTATTATTAAATTAATTATTTTTTTTTATAAATTAATTGAAAAATTTTATTAGTTAAAATATTTTTATATTTAGGGGGTGTAAAAATTTTTGACACTTGGAAAGAATTGAGCTAAGTTGTTTTTATTAGTTTAATTTGTTTGTTTGATTATGATGAATGTATTATTAAATTAATTATTTTTTTTTATAAATTAATTGAAAAATTTTATTAGTTAAAATATTTTTATATTTAGGGGGTGTAAAAATTTTTGACACTTGGAAAGAATTGAGCTAAGTTGTTTTTATTAGTTTAATTTGTTTGTTTGATTATGATGAATGTATTATTAAATTAATTATTTTTTTTTATAAATTAATTGAAAAATTTTATTAGTTAAAATATTTTTATATTTAGGGGGTGTAAAAATTTTTGACACTTGGAAAGAATTGAGCTAAGTTGTTTTTATTAGTTTAATTTGTTTGTTTGATTATGATGAATGTATTATTAAATTAATTATTTTTTTTTATAAATTAATTGAAAAATTTTATTAGTTAAAATATTTTTATATTTAGGGGGTGTAAAAATTTTTGACACTTGGAAAGAATTGAGCTAAGTTGTTTTTATTAGTTTAATTTGTTTGTTTGATTATGATGAATGTATTATTAAATTAATTATTATTTTTTTTATAAATGACTTATTTGAATATTTTAAATATAATATATAAATAATTTTATTATGGTTAAATTTTTTACTATTATTTTATTTTACATGTAAATTTTTGTGTGAAATTATTTAATTTTTAAAAAATTAATTAGTTTTATTTATTCTCAGTAATTAATATTAAAGGAAAAAAGAAATTTTGTATTAGTAATAATTTTTAATATTGGTAAAATTTGTGCCAGCTACCGCGGTTATACAAATAATATAAGTAAAAATTTTTAATATTAGTTAAATTGTTTATTTATAATATAAAAATTAATTTATTAGGTGAAATTATTAAATTATTATTATTATTATTTGAAAAATAAATTTAAGCTGTAAACTTTTTGTAATAAACTAGGATTAGATACCCTATTATTAAAAATAAATAATAAAATATTAAAGTAGTATTAGTTATATTCTTGAAATTTAAAAAATTTGGCGGTAATTTAGTCTATTCAGAGGAATCTGTCCTGTAATTGATAATCCACATTGAACCTTACTTAAATTAATTTAATTTGTATATCGTCGTCATCAGAATATATTATAAGATAAAATTTTCATAATTTAAAATTAATAAAAAATGTCAGATCAAGGTGCAGTTTATATTTAAGTAGAGATGGATTACAATAAATTTATTTATATGGATAAAATTTTGAAATTAAATTTTTGAAAGTGGATTTGATAGTATTATAAAAAAGATTATTTATAAGATTTTAGCTCTAAATTATGTACATATCGCCCATCGTTCTTATTATTAAAATAAGATAAGTTGTAACATAGTAGATGTACTGGAAAGTGTATCTAGAAAGTCAATTTAAAGCTTAATTAGTAAAGTATTTCATTTACATTGAAAAGAAATTTGTGCAATTCAATTTAAATTGAATAAATTTTATTTATTAATTTTATTTATTTTTTATATTATTTAATAAAAATAATTTTATAATTTAAAGTTTTAGTATTATTTAAATAAATAATAATTTTTATTATAGTTTATTAGTATTGTAAAAGAAGATTGAAATAAATTGAAAAATTTTTATTTTAAAAGAAAATTTAATTTATTGTACCTTGTGTATCAGGGTTTATTAATTAATTAATTATTATATTAATTTTTCTCGAATTTTAAAGATTTAAATTTATAAAAAAGTTAATGTGGAATAATTATTTTTAATATAAATTTAGAAATGAAATGTTAATCGTTTTAAAATATATCTAGTTTTTTAAGAAATAAATTTAATTTAGATTTATTAATTAAATATTTAATTAGTTAATTATTTAATTTAATAAAATTAATATTTTAAGGGATTAGCTTTAAAATAAAATTTTAAATTTTAATTAAGTAAATAAATAAATATAGGCTTAAAAATAGTCATTATTAGTAAGTATGTTATAATTTATTTTATAATTATATTATTTATTTTAAAATTAAGTTATTTATTAAAATATAAATTTTAATAAAGAAAGTTTATTAATTATGATAAAATTAGTATATAAATTTATATAAATTATTTATAAATGAGAGGTTTATATAAGGAATTCGGCAATAAATATATATTTACCTGTTTATCAAAAACATGTCTTTTTGAAATTAATTTAAAGTCTAACCTGCCCACTGAATATTATTAAAGGGCCGCAGTATTTTGACTGTGCGAAGGTAGCATAATCAATAGTCTTTTAATTGGAGGCTTGTATGAATGGTTGGATAAGATATATACTGTCTTATATAAATTTTTTTAGAATTTTATTTTTTAATTAAAAAGTTAAGATAAAATTAAAAGACGAGAAGACCCTATAGATCTTTATTTTTATATTTTATAATTTTTTAAGGATTATTTTAATTATAATTTTATTAAAAATTTTACTGGGGTGGTATAAAAATTTAATTAACTTTTAATTGTATTATACATTAATATATGAATAATTGATCCAATAATATTGATTAAAAATTTAAGTTACCTTAGGGATAACAGCGTAATTTTTTTTTAGAGTTCATATCGATAAAAAAGATTGCGACCTCGATGTTGGATTAAGAGTTATTTTTAGGTGTAGAAGTTTAAAGTTTAGGTCTGTTCGACCTTTGAATTCTTACATGATCTGAGTTCAAACCGGTGTAAGCCAGGTTGGTTTCTATCTTTAATTAATAATTATATTATAGTACGAAAGGACCTAATATAAAAAATATAAATTTTATTAAAATGATTGATAATAATATTTAATTACTATTTTGGCAGATTAGTGTAATAAATTTAGAATTTATTTAAATAATATTTTATTATTATAAATAGTATTGTATTTTAATGATTATGTATTGGGGTTAGTAGGTAGTTTATTATTAATTATTTGTGTTTTAGTTAGAGTTGCTTTTTTAACATTATTAGAACGAAAAGTTTTAGGATATATTCAAATTCGAAAAGGTCCTAATAAAGTTGGATTTGTTGGGTTATTACAACCTTTTAGAGATGCAGTTAAGTTATTTACTAAAGAACAAACATATCCTTTATTATCTAATTATTTAGTTTATTATTTTTCTCCAATTTTTTCTTTATTTTTATCTTTATTAATTTGGTTATGTATTCCTTATTTAATTAAATTATATTCTTTTAATTTAGGAGTATTATTTTTTTTTTGTATTACTAGATTAAGAGTTTATACTGTTATAATTGCTGGGTGATCTTCTAATTCTAATTATGCTTTATTAGGGGGTTTACGGGCTGTTGCTCAAACTATTTCTTATGAAGTAAGTTTGGCTTTAATTTTATTAAGATTTATTTTTTTAGTGGGGGGTTATAATTTTTTAAATTTTTATTTTTTTCAAAAATATATTTGATTTATTGTTTTTTGTTATCCTTTAAGATTAGTTTGATTTGCTTCTTGTTTAGCTGAAACTAATCGAACTCCATTTGATTTTGCAGAAGGAGAATCAGAATTAGTCTCTGGGTTTAATGTTGAATATAGAAGAGGTAGATTTGCTTTAATTTTTTTAGCAGAATATGCAAGAATTTTATTTATAAGTATATTATTTGTAGTAATTTTTTTAGGTAGAGATATTTATAGATTTTTTTTTTTTTTAAAATTAGTTTTTATTTCTTATATATTTATTTGGGTTCGAGGGACTTTACCTCGATTTCGTTATGATAAATTAATATATTTAGCATGAAAAAGATTTTTACCTTTATCTTTAAATTATTTATTTTTTTTTATTGGAGTAAAAATTTTTTTTTTTTCTTTATAATGAATGATTTTTAGTATAAAATTAATAGAAGAGTTTACTTCTTTCTTATGTTTTCAAAACATATGCTGTAAAAGCTTATTAATTAATTTAAAAGGTTATCTCAGTATTTTGATAAAAGGGGATTAATAATAAAATATAAAAAATATAAAATTGTTAAAATTTGTCCTGTTATAATATAAGGGATTTCTACGGGTCGTGCTCCAATTCAAGTTAATAGGCATGTAATAGATGTTATTCTTCAAAATAAAATTTGGTTAAGAGGATAAAATTGAAGTCCTTGAAATTTACTTATATGAGTAAAAGGTAAAATTATTAAAATGGCAATTGATATAACTAAAGCAATTACTCCTCCTAATTTATTAGGAATTGATCGTAAAATTGCATAAGCAAATAAAAAATATCATTCAGGTTGAATATGAACAGGAGTTACTAATGGATTAGCTGGAATAAAATTTTCTGGGTCTATTAATAAATAATTAAATTTTCAAATAAAAGTGATTAAAATTCAAATAAAGATAATAAATCCTGCTATATCTTTATAAATAAAATATGGGTGAAATGGAATTTTATCAATATTTCTATTTAATCCTAATGGATTATTTGATCCTGTTTGATGTAAAAATAAAAGGTGAATTATTGTTAAAGCTAAAATAATAAAAGGTAAAATAAAATGAAAAGTAAAGAATCGAGTTAAAGTTGCGTTATCAATTGCGAATCCTCCTCAAATTCATTGAACTAAATCATTTCCTAAATAAGGAATAGCCGATAAAAGATTTGTAATAACAGTTGCTCCTCAAAAAGATATTTGTCCTCAAGGTAAAACATATCCTAAAAATCCAGTTGCTATTGTTATAAATAATATAATTACTCCTACTATTCATGTAGGAATATAAAGAAATGAATTATAATAAATACCTCGTCCTACATGGGTAAATAAACATGCAAAAAAAAATGAAGCTCCGTTTGCGTGACAAATTCGGAGTAGTCATCCATTATTAACATCTCGATAAATATGATTTACACTATTAAAAGCAGTTTCAATATCTGCTGTATAATGTATAGCTAAAAAAAGACCTGTTAAAATTTGAATTATTAAACAAAGTCCTAAAAGAGATCCGAAATTTCATCAAATTGAAATATTAGAGGGGGCAGGTAAATCAATTAGTGCATTATTTATAATTTTAAATAAAGGGTGGGTATTTCGAATTGGTTTATTCATTAATTTCATAAATAATTTTGTTAATTAAGATAATGGGCGTAAAGGTCCATAATTTTTTATAGAGATTTTTACTGTAACTAATAATGTTAAAAACAAATAATTAATTAAAAGTAAAGTAATTAAATTTGTAGGAAAATTATATATTTTATTTAAAGATAAAATATTTTCTATATATAAAGATTTAAAATTTGATAATAAATTTATTTCGTAATTATTAATAAATGTTTCAATTATTATTTTATCTATAAAAAAAAAAATTATTAAAAAGATAATTAGTATAAAATATAGAATAATTGATAATTTTATTGAAAAAGAGAATATTTCATTTGATGAAAGAGAGGTTACATAAATAAATAGAACTAATATTCCCCCTATAAAAATTAAAAATAAAATATAAGCATATCAAAATGTTTGGATATAAATTCCTGAAATTATACAAATTAAAAATGTTTGAATTAAAAGAATTAATCCTATAGCTAAAGGGTGATTAATTTGTGTGAAAATTAATCTAATTATAAGAGATGAGAAAATAAAAGTTATAAAAATATCAAGAAATAGTTTATAAAAAATATTAATTTTGGGAATTAATGAAAAAGAATTTTCTTTTTTCTTGATGTTTTAAAAAAAAATTTTTTATTTTTAGTTTACAAGACTAAGGTTTTGATTAAACTATTAAAACTAAATTAATGGTAAATTTATTTTTATTATTTATTATAGTAATATTTATAATTGGATGTTTAGTATTTATTTCTAGACGAAAGCATTTATTATGTATGTTATTGTCATTAGAATTTATGGTTTTAATATTATTTATAATATTATTTTTTTTTTTAAATTATATAGAAAATGAAAAGTATTTTAGAATATTTTTTTTAACTTTTTGTGTTTGTGAGGGAGTATTAGGGTTATCTATTTTAGTTTCTATAGTTCGAACTCATGGTAATGATTATTTTCAAAGATTTTCAATTTTACAATGTTAAAATTTATTTTTTTTATTATTTGTTTATTATTATTATATAAAAAAAATTATTGAATGGTTCAATGTTTACTATTTTTAGGGAGATTTATATTTATATTAAAAATTGTAATAATAAATTATTTTTGTGATATTTCTTATTATTTTGGATTAGATTTAATTTCTTATGGTTTAATTATGTTGAGATTTTGGATTTGTGCTTTAATATTAATAGCTAGAGAAATAATTTATCGTGTTTTTAATTATAGAAAATTATTTATTTTTATAATTTTATTGTTATTATTGATATTAGTATTTACTTTTAGTTCATTAAGAATATTTATATTTTATTTATTTTTTGAGAGAAGATTAATTCCTACATTATTTTTGATTTTAGGATGAGGTTATCAGCCAGAGCGTTTACAAGCAGGAATTTATTTATTATTTTATACTTTATTAGCTTCTTTACCTTTATTAATTGGAATTTTTTTTATTAAAAATGATTTAAATATTATAAATTTGATTATATTAAATTATTTAAAATATTATAATTTAAAATTTTTATATTTATGTATAATTTTTGCTTTTTTGGTAAAAATACCAATATTTTTAGTTCATTTATGATTACCAAAAGCTCATGTTGAAGCTCCTATTTCTGGTTCTATAATTTTAGCTGGTGTTTTATTAAAATTAGGAGGTTATGGATTATTACGTGTTTTTTCATTTTTACAAATTTTAGGTATAAAATTTAATTATTGATGAATTAGAATTAGTTTAATAGGAGGTGTGTTAGTAAGATTAATTTGTTTACGACAAATGGATTTAAAGGCATTAATTGCTTATTCTTCTGTAGCTCATATAGGGATTGTTTTAAGAGGTTTAATAACTATAACTTATTGAGGATTAAGAGGATCATATACTTTAATAATTGCTCATGGTTTATGTTCTTCTGGATTATTTTGTTTAGCAAATATTTCTTATGAACGAATAAATAGACGAAGTTTATTAATTAACAAGGGGATATTAAATTTTATACCTAGAATAGCTTTATGATGATTTTTATTATGTGCTGGGAATATAGCGGCTCCTCCAACATTAAATTTATTAGGGGAAATTAGTTTAATAAATAGAATTGTAAGATGATCTTGATTAACTATAATTGGTTTAAGATTATTATCTTTTTTTAGAGCGGCTTATACCCTTTATTTATTTTCATATAGTCAACATGGTAAAATTTATTCTGGGGTTAATTTTTTTTCTTTTGGGACAAGTCGAGAGTATTTATTATTAATATTACATTGATTACCTTTAAATTTTTTAATTTTAAAAAGTGATATTTGTATATTATGAATTTAATTTAAATAGTTTAAAAAAAATATTGATTTGTGGTGTCAATGATATGAATTTTCATTTTAAATCGTGAATTCTTTAATTAATTATTGTAAGGTTAGATTTTATTTTTTAATTTTTATTAGATTTAATTTTTTTATATTTAGTTTAAATTTTTTATTGAATGATTTAATTTATTTTATTGAATGAGAAATTATTTCTTTATATTCAACTTCAATTGTTATGACTTTTTTATTGGATTGAATAAGATTGATATTTATATCTTTTGTATTATTAATTTCTTCTTTAGTAATTTTATATAGAGATGATTATATATCTAGAGATTTTAATAAAAATCGATTTATTTTATTAGTTTTAATATTTGTTATATCAATGATAATACTAATTATTAGTCCTAATTTAATTAGAATTTTATTAGGATGAGATGGATTAGGATTAGTTTCTTATTGTTTAGTAATTTATTTTCAAAATGTAAAATCTTATAATGCTGGAATGTTAACAGCTTTATCAAATCGAATTGGTGATGTAGCTTTATTATTAGCTATTGCTTGGATATTAAATTATGGAAGTTGGAATTATATTTTTTATTTAGAAATTAATAAGGAAAATTTTGAAATATTAATAATTGGAAGATTGGTGATATTAGCAGCTATAACTAAAAGAGCTCAAATTCCTTTTTCTTCTTGATTACCTGCTGCTATAGCAGCCCCTACCCCTGTTTCTGCTTTAGTTCATTCTTCAACTTTAGTAACTGCAGGGGTTTATTTATTGATTCGTTTTAATATTTTATTAGTAGATTCATTATTTGGTCAAATTTTATTATTAATTTCAGGATTAACAATATTTATAGCTGGATTAGGGGCTAATTTTGAGTATGATTTAAAAAAAATTATTGCTTTATCTACTTTAAGACAATTAGGATTAATAATAAGAATTTTATCTATTGGAGAATTTAAATTAGCATTTTTTCATCTTTTAACTCATGCTTTATTTAAGGCATTATTATTTATATGTGCAGGAGTAATTATTCATAATATAAAAAATATACAAGATATTCGTTATATAGGAGGGTTGTTTATAAGAATACCTTTAGTTTGTAGATGTTTTAATATTGCTAATTTAGCTTTGTGTGGAATGCCTTTTTTAGCTGGATTTTATTCAAAGGATTTAATCTTAGAAGTTGTTATACTTTCTTATATAAATTTTTTTTCTTTTTTTCTTTTTTTTTTTTCAACTGGGTTAACGGTTTGTTATTCTTTTCGATTAGTTTATTATTCTATAACAGGGGATTTTAAAAATATAGTTTTAAATATATTAAATGATAAGAGATGAATTATAAATTTTAGAATTTTTTTTTTAATAATTATAGCTATTATTGGGGGAAGTTTTCTTAGATGATTAATATTTTTTAATCCAGAGATAGTTAATTTACCTAAAATGATAAAATTTTTAACATTAATGGTTTGTGTTTTAGGGGGTTTGATAGGTTATTTATTAAATTATGAAAATTTATTTAGTAATAATAAATCTTTTATATTTTATAAATTTAGAAGATTTGTTGGGATAATATGATTTATGCCTTATATTTCGACTTTAATTATTATTAAATTGCCATTAAAAATAGGATTATTTTCATATAAAAGATTTGATCAAGGTTGAAGAGAATATTTTGGTGGACATATATTATATTATCAAATAAAAAAGTATTCTTTATATATTCAAGAGTTTCAAAATAATAATTTGAAAATTTATTTAATAAGATATTTTATTTGAATTGTAATTTTATTATTAATAATATTTTTAAATTAATTTAAATAGCTTATATTTAGAGCGTAACATTGAAGTTGTTGAGGAAATTATTTTAATTTTTAAATATTGGAAATATTTATAAATAAAGTTTATTAATTTTACATTGAAAATGTAATGTTTTTTTTAAACTATATAAATAAATATTAATAGAAATATGGTGATCAAGAAAAAGCTGCTAACTTTTATCTTTAATGGTTTAATTCCATTTATATTTCTTAATTGGAATTTTAAAATTCATTAATATTATTAACAGTAATATACCTCTTTTTGGTTTCAATTAATTTAAGATAAATTGATTGAATCAATATTTTTTAAGTGCAAGTTAAATGTTATAATTAACTATTATCCTATTTATTTATTTTTAAAAAATATGGGTGTAATTCACCTAAGATTAGGCCGAAACTAATTGCAATATATCGCTTCATATTTGGTTGAGATTTAATTATTTCATTCTAATGCTCCTTGGTTTCATTCGTGATATAATCCAATTAATAGAATAAAAATAAAGAAAAGGCTAGTAATTGTTCAATTTATTAAATTTGATGATTTAAAAATTAAGATTATTGGGAGAAGAAGAGCAATTTCTACATCAAAAATTAAGAAAATAATTGCAATTAAGAAAAATCGAAGAGAGAAGGGTAAACGAGAATAATTTATAGGGTCAAATCCACATTCAAAAGGGGAAGATTTTTCACGATCAGTAATGGTTTTTTTAGATAAAAAGGTTGCTATTATTATTATAATAATAGAAATAGTTAAAATAATTAGACTTATAATAGTAAGTGTTAAAATTATTTATACTAAAATTATTTAGTCCTAATGATTGGAAGTCATTTATACATACATATACTTTATAAATTAACCTCCTCATCAGTAAATTGAAATATATAAAAATAATCAAACTACATCTACAAAGTGTCAATATCATGCTGCTGCTTCAAATCCAAAATGGTGATTTTTTGAAAAATGATGATTAATATGACGTAAAAAACAAATTAATAAAAAAGAAGTTCCAATTAAAACATGAAGTCCGTGGAATCCTGTTGATATGAAAAATGTTGAGCCATAAACATTATCTGCAATAGTAAATGGAGCTTCTATATATTCATATCCTTGTAAAATTGAGAAATAAATTCCTAAAAGTACTGTAAAAAATAATCTTTGAATTGTTTGAGTATGATTATTTTCTATTAATCTATGATGAGCTCAAGTTACAGTAATTCCTGATGCTAATAAAATAGCTGTATTTAATAAAGGAATTTGAAAAGGATTAAATGGATGGATTCCAATAGGAGGTCATATTATTCCTAGTTCAATTGTAGGAGATAATCTTCTATGAAAAAATGCTCAAAAAAATGAAATAAAAAAGAAAATTTCGGAGATAATAAAAAGAATTATTCCTCATCGAAGGCCTAAAGTTACATTGAAAGTATGAAGTCCTTGGAAAGTACTTTCTCGAGAAATATCTCGTCATCATTGATATATAATTAATAGGGTAATAATATTTCCTAAAATAAATAAATTATTATTATATTGATGGAATCATTGAACTAATCCTGTAGTTATTGTTATTGCTCTAATTGCTCCTAATAAAGGTCATGGACTATAGTCTACTAAATGAAAGGGATGATTTATTTTTGTTGACATTAATTTACTTCTCTAGAATATAAAGTACTTAAAACTGAAAATACATAAGATTGAATAATAGCGACTGCTGATTCAAGTAATAATAAAGCAATTTGAACAATTAAAATAATTCTTACAATAATGTAAGATGTAGATATAGGCCCAGTATTTCCTAAAAGGGTTAAAAGTAAATGACCAGCAATTATATTTGCGGTTAATCGAATAGCTAAAGTTCCTGGACGAATTACATTTCTAATTGTTTCAATACATACTATAAAAGGTATTAGGATTGCGGGAGTTCCTTGAGGAACTAAATGAGCAAATATATGTTGTGTGTGATTTGTTCATCCATAAATTATAATTCTTAATCATAAAGGAAAAGCTAAGGTTAAAGTTAATGTTAAATGACTAGTTCTTGTAAAAATATAAGGAAAAAGTCCTAAAAAATTATTAAATATAATTAAAGAAAATAAAGAAATAAATATTAAAGTTCTTTTATTATTATTAGTTGGACCTAAAAGAGTTTTAAATTCTTTATGTAAAGTTAATAAAATATTATTTCAAATAATTTGGAATCGATTAGGGATTAATCAGTAAGAAGATGGAATAATTAATAAACCTAAAAAAGTTCTTATTCAATTTAAGGATATATTAAAAATTGTTGTTGAAGGATCAAATACTGAAAATAGATTAGTTATCATTTTCAATTTAATTTAGATTGTTTAATATTTAATAGTTGGGGGGTTGAATTTAAAGAATAAAAAAAGCAATAATAATTTTTAATATTAAAAATTATTAAAGTAAATGAAAAAATAAAGAATAAAGTTAATCATCTTAATGGAGATATTTGAGGAATTAAAAAATATTAAATTATTAATATTTTTAGTTTGACAAACTAAGGTTTTGATTAAACTAATTTTTTTTTGAGAGAAATATTAATATCATTAGAAGTAATTGCTAATTTACTATAATATGATTTAAGAGATCATTACTTGCTTTCAGTCATCTAATGAATTGATTTGAGATGAAATTCATTTAATAAAGAAATTTATTGGGATTCTTTCAATAACAATTGGTATAAAGCTATGGTTTGCTCCACAAATTTCTGAACATTGTCCAAAAAATAATCCAGGTTGATTAATTAAGAAATTAGTTTGATTTAATCGTCCTGGAGTTGCGTCAATTTTTACACCTAGGGCTGGAATTGTTCATGAATGAAGAACATCTGTGGCTGTTACTAAAATTCGAATTTGATTATTAAAAGGTAAAATAATTCGATTATCTACATCTAATAGGCGGAATCCATTTATATTAAGTTCATTGGTAGGAGTTATATAAGAGTCAAATTCTAAATTAGTAAAATTTGAATATTCATATCTTCAATATCATTGATGTCCAATAGTTTTTAGAGTAATTAAAGGATTATTAATTTCATCTATTAAATATAAAAGACGAAGAGAGGGAAAGGCAATAAATATAAGAATAATTGCAGGTAAAATTGTTCAAATAATTTCGATTGTTTGACCATGAAGAAGATATCGATTGGTAAATTTATTGAAAAATAATATAATTATAATATAAGCAATT
Organism: Toxorhynchites rutilus septentrionalis; assembly: GCF_029784135.1. Taxonomy (NCBI): domain Eukaryota; kingdom Metazoa; phylum Arthropoda; class Insecta; order Diptera; family Culicidae; genus Toxorhynchites; species Toxorhynchites rutilus. The sequence goes on along the minus strand of NW_026599655.1, from coordinate 4,119 downwards.
AATGTTGTAATTATAATTAAAATTAAAATAGTATGATCATGAAAAAAGTTTAATTGTTCTATTAAAGGAGAAATTCTATTTTGTAATCCTAAATTAGATCATGTTGCCATTTTCTAATAAAAGAAAAAATCTTTATATATGAAGCTTAAATTCATTGCACTATTCTGCCATATTAGAAATTTGATGATAAAATAGGAAGTTCTGAATATGTGTGTTCTATAGGAGGTATAGAATGATATCATTCAATTGAAGAAGAAAGTTGTATAGGGAATGAAGGAGTTCGTTTAGTAATTATACTTTCTCAAATAATAAATAGGAAAAATAAGATAGCAATTAATGAGATAGAACTACCTAAAGAAGAAATAATATTTCATGTTAAATAACTATCTGGAAAATCTGAATAACGACGAGGTATACCTGCTAATCCTAAAAAATGTTGAGGAAAAAATGTTAAATTTACTCCAATAAATATAATTATAAATTGAATTTTAATCATAAGGGTTTATAATTAATCCTGTTAATAAAGGATATCAATGAATAAATCCTGCTATAATTGCAAATACTGCTCCTATAGAGAGAACATAATGAAAATGAGCTACTACATAATAAGTATCATGAAGAATAATATCAATTGAAGAATTTGCTAAAATTACACCTGTTAATCCTCCTACAGTAAATAAAAAAACAAATCCTAATGATCATAATAATGTAGGATTATAATTTAATTGAGTACCATGAAGAGTAGCTAATCAACTAAAAATTTTAATTCCTGTAGGAACTGCAATAATTATAGTAGCTGAAGTAAAGTAAGCTCGAGTATCAACATCTATACCAACTGTAAATATATGATGAGCTCATACAATAAATCCTAAAAGTCCAATAGCTAATATAGCATAAATTATTCCTAAAGTCCCAAATGTTTCCTTTTTACCTCTTTCTTGAGTAATAATATGAGAAATTATTCCAAATCCTGGAAGAATTAAAATATATACCTCTGGATGTCCAAAAAATCAAAATAAATGTTGATAAAGAATTGGATCACCTCCTCCAATTGGGTCGAAAAATGAAGTATTTAAATTACGATCTGTAAGAAGTATAGTAATAGCTCCTGCTAATACGGGTAAAGATAAAAGAAGAAGAATTGCTGTAATAATTACTGATCATACAAATAAAGGTATTCGATCTAAAGAAATTCCTTCAGGTCGTATGTTAATAATAGTGGTAATAAAATTAATAGCTCCTAAAATTGAAGAAATTCCTGCTAAATGAAGAGAAAAAATTGTTAAATCAACTGATGATCCATTATGAGCAATATTAGATGAAAGAGGGGGATAAACTGTTCAACCAGTTCCTGACCCATTTTCAACTATTCTGCTTGAGAGTAATAATGTAATAGATGGAGGAAGAAGTCAAAATCTTATATTATTTATTCGTGGAAATGCTATATCAGGAGCTCCTAGTATTAAAGGTACTAATCAATTACCAAATCCTCCGATTATAATAGGTATTACTATGAAAAAAATTATTACAAATGCATGGGCGGTTACAATTACATTATAAATTTGATCATTACCAATAAATATTCCTGGTTGTCTTAGTTCTAAACGAATTAAAATTCTTATTGATGTTCCAATTATCCCTGCTCATGCTCCAAAAATAAAATATAAAGTTCCAATATCTTTATGATTTGTAGAAAATAGCCATTGTCGCGATTGAATGGCTGAAATTTAGGCAATAAATTGTAAATTTATTTATAAGAATATTTTCTTTTTAATCAAACTTTATAGTCAATAATGATATTAGATTGCAATTCTGAAGGAATAAGGAATAATTATTAAGTTTAAGAATTAAAAGATTTTACAAGTATTTTTAGCTTTGAAAACTAATAGTTTTATTAACTTAAACTCTTTATAAGATTAAATAAAATGAGAAAATTATTATTAATCCTATAATAGAGGTAAAATTTATAAATAAAATTAGAAGAGAATTGTTATTAAAATTTTTTATAATTCATGAATTTTTATAGAAATTTAATATATAAATTCTATATGATATTCGTAAATAATAAAATAATGTAATTAAAGTCATACAAACTGCTATAAATATTAAAAAATAATGATTTATTTTTGTTAAATTTTCAATAATTATTCATTTAGGGAAGAATCCTAAAAATGGAGGGAGTCCTCCTAAAGATAATAAATTAATGAAAATTATAAATTTAATAATTGGGTTTATTAATGAAAAGTTATAAATTTGATTAAAATAATATAATTTAAAATTATTGAAAATTAAAATAATAGAAGATGATAGGAAGAATATAAAAAGAAGTATATTAGTCATAAATATTCATTATATATTATTGCTATTAATATTCATCTTAAATGATTAATTGAAGAAAATGCTATTAATTTTCGTAAGGAGGTTTGATTTAATCCTCCTAATGCTCCAATAATTATAGAAAAAAAAAATAAAAATGAATAATAAATTATAATTTGAATTATAAGAAATTATTATTAAGGGAGCAATTTTTTGTCATGTTATTAAAATTAAATTATTAATTCAATTTAATCCTTCTATTACTTCAGGGAATCAAAAGTGGAAGGGGGCAATTCCTCTTTTTAATGCTAAAGTTGAATAAATTATTAAATGAATAACGTTATTTTTAATAATTAAGTTAAAATTGAATAATAATAATAATAAAATTGAAAATAATAAAATAGAAGAAGCATAAGCTTGAATCAAAAAATATTTTAGACTTCTTTCGGATATTAATATATTTTTTTTATTTTCATTTATTAGGGGAATAAATGAAGTAAATTAATTTCTAATCCTATTCAAACTCCTAATCAAGAGTTTGAAGAAATTGTTAATAAAGTTCCAAAAATTAATGTTATTATAAAAAATATTATTTGAAAATTTTTAATTAAAAAGAAAAGGATTATAACCTTTATAAATGGGGTATGAGCCCAGTAGCTTAATTTAGCTTATCTTTTTAAATATAATTGAATTATAAAAATATATTTTAGTGTATGATGCACAAAAATTTTTGAAATTTTAGAAATAGTTTAATTCTATTAAATATAATGAATAAAAATATTAAATTTTTATAATTTACCCTATCAAGGTAATCCTTTTATCAGGCAATTCATTTTTATTTTTTTTTTATTATTATAAGTAAAAAAAAAATAACATGATTAAGATTTAATTTTGAAAGGCATTTAAAATAAAGTTTATAAATGTTTATTTTTAAAATTTTTTATTTAAATTAAATTTAAATAATTATTTTTAGAATTAATTATATATATATATATATATTATATAAATGTTTAAATATATATATAAATGTATTATATAAATTAATAAAATATTTAATAATATATTCATCTATTATATATATATATTTAGATCTATTAATAAATATAATTATATATATAAATTAAGAGAATTAATTAATAAGGATTATATTATCGTTAGTGTATTATTTATATGCCTATTCGGCCTATATTTACAGAGAAAAAAAAAGATCTATATACATATAAATAATTTATATATAAATATATTCATTGTATTTTATTTATTTATATTATATTAAATTATTTATATTAAATAAATAAATATAATTAATTTATATAATTATAAATATATATATATATTATAAATAATTTATATAAAGGGAGTGTAAAAAATATTTAATTAATAAAATATATAATTTAATATTAAATAATTATATATAAATATAAAATTTTAAATATAAAAATAAAATTATTAATATTGGTTGCGCGTCGAGAAAAGAATTGAGCTAAGTTGTTTTTATTAGTTTAATTTGTTTGTTTGATTATGATGAATGTATTATTAAATTAATTATTTTTTTTTTATAAATTAATTGAAAAATTTTATTAGTTAAAATATTTTTATATTTAGGGGGTGTAAAAATTTTGACACTTGGAAAGAATTGAGCTAAGTTGTTTTTATTAGTTTAATTTGTTTGTTTGATTATGATGAATGTATTATTAAATTATTATTTTTTTTTATAAATTAATTGAAAAATTTTATTAGTTAAAATATTTTTATATTTAGGGGGTGTAAAAATTTTTGACACTTGGAAAGAATTGAGCTAAG
>NW_026599654.1:0-33897 GCF_029784135.1 Toxorhynchites rutilus septentrionalis | reverse complement strand
GCTTCGGGTGTGATGTCAATCACATGTTTTCGACCGAGGACGATGAGAGAGCAAAAGTTTTGGATCGAGGTGCTTCGGGTGTGATGTCAATCACATGTTTTCGACCAAGGACGATGGGATTGCTAAAGTTTTGGATCGAGGTGCTTCGGGTGTGATGTCAATCACATGTTCTCGACCGAACACGATGGGAGAGCAAAAGTTTTGGATCGAGGTGCTTCGGGTGTGATGCCAATCACATGTTTTCGACCAAGGACGATGGGAGAGCAAAAGTTTTGGATCGAGGTGCTTCGGGTGTGATGTCAATCACATGTTTTCGACCGAGGACGATGGGAGAACAAAATTTTGTCACGAGGTGCTTTGGTTGTGTTGCCAATCAGGTGTTCTCGACCGAGGACGATGGGAGAGCAAAAGTGTTGGATCGAGGTGCTTCGGGTGTGATGTCAATCACATGTTTTCGACCGAGGACGATGGGAGAGCAAAATTTTGTCACGAGGTGCTTCGGTTGTGTTGCCAATCAGGTGTTCTCGACCGAGGACGTCCCCCGCACAGCGCACACAACACAACAGCGCAACAGTTTGTTTAATTTGTCACTGCGCGAGCCAACGCCCGCAGTACGCAGTATGTGCATCGGTCCGGCACTGGTATTAAGTCCAATTCGATAACACAATAACACCAAGGCAACATCGAGGGTAAGAATGCGCGTGTCAAGTGTGATGAAAAGTCTCCCCCACACAGCGCACACAACACAACAGCGCAACGGTTTGTTGAATTTCTCACTGCGCAAGCCAGCACTCGCAGTACGAAATGTGTATAACGCTGACCCGTCGGCAATAACACCAAGACCCGGAAAGCGTCCACGTCCCGGAATGCAAAGTGTCAAGTGTTGGAAAAGTCCCCCGCACAGCGCACACAACACAACAGCGCAACAGTCCGGCACTGATATTAAGTCCAATTCGATAACACAATAACACCAAGGCAACATCGAGGGTAAGAATGCGCGTGTCAAGTGTGATGAAAAGTCTCCCCCACACAGCGCACACAACACAACAGCGCAACAGTTTGTTTAATTTCTCACTGCGCTTGCCAGCACTCGCAGTACGCAGTGTGTGCATCGGCCCGGCACTGGTATTAAGTCCAATTCGATAATATAATAACACCAAGCCAACATCAAGCACAGCACAGCACAACAGTTTGTTTTATTTCTCACCCGCAGTACGCAGTGTGTATAACATTGACAACGACGCGTACATGACTATTGAAAAAAAAAAAAAACAACACATTCACACATTGGTCACACATCATCATCTTTACCTACGGGAAAACTGAAACTGTTGGAAAAAAGTTCAACTATTGAAAAAATGTCAACTATTGAAACAATTAACCAACTATTGAAACAACCAACACCTTAGGCACGGCCCAAGTACAAGTACGAGTTCAATAGTAGGGTTACCCCCCATCGGAATATGACCGACACCCGGCACTGGTACCGATTGCGGTGCGTGAACATTTCCCGACCCAGCATGGTGTCTCGGCTAGTGGTACAAGTCTATCCAAGGCACCCCTATAACGATGCCCCCAGTGCGGTATATACCCATGCCGAGGCAACGTTGGTATGACCATGTTTTACACTATTGTGGGGAAAGTTGGTGAGTGAAAAGTTTGAGGCATAACTTGCGAAGCTTGTATGGATGTTCGGTAGTACGATGCCGTACGGGTGGGGTCAAGTTACTGTCGGTAGGGTCGAACGTCTATCGAATCCAGTGAGTCGGATGGCCATCCATCGGAAGGGGGTAACCCCGACGGGTGAGCGTCATACGATTCCGGTGAGCTTCGCATGTCGAACCACCCCCCTGGTGGTGGTAAGATGTGCGTACTCCAGTGTGTGGTGTCGGGTCGTGCGTTGTGAGCGTCGAAGGGGCATAAGGCGATTGTCGCTCTCTCGTGTGCCATGCGAACCCTGTGCAGTACGGTGTGTCGAACATTGAAATACCTCCCATGTAAGACGATGGACGATGGGAGAGCATAAGTTTTGGATCGAGGTGCTTCGGGTGTGATGTCAATCACATGTTTTCGACCGAGGACGATGGGAGAGCAAAAGTTTTGGATCGAGGTGCTTCGGGTGTGTTGCCAATCAGGTGTTCTCGACCGAGGACGATGGGAGAGCAAAAGTTTTGGATCGAGGAGCTTCGGGTGTGATGCCAATCACATGTTTTCGACCAAGGACGATGGGAGAGCAAAAGTTTTGGATCGAGGTGCTTCGGGTGTGATGTCAATCACATGTTTTCGACCGAGGACGATGGGAGAACAAAATTTTGTCTCGAGGTGCTTCGGTTGTGTTGCCAATCAGGTGTTCTCGACCGAGGACGATGGGAGAGCAAAAGTTTTGGATCGAGGTGCTTCGGGTGTGATGTCAATCACATGTTTTCGACCGAGGACGATGGGAGAGCAAAATCTTTGGACCGAGGTGCTTCGGGTGTGATGTCAATCACCTGTTTTCGACCAAGGACGATGGGAGAGCAAAATTTTGTCTCGAGGTGCTTCGGTTGTGTTGCCAATCAGGTGTTCTCGACCGAGGACGATGGGAGAGCAAAAGTTTTGGATCGAGGTGCTTCGGGTGTGATGTCAATCACATGTTTTCGACCGAGGACGATGAGAGAGCAAAAGTTTTGGATCGAGGTGCTTCGGGTGTGATGTCAATCACATGTTTTCGACCAAGGACGATGGGATTGCTAAAGTTTTGGATCGAGGTGCTTCGGGTGTGATGTCAATCACATGTTCTCGACCGAACACGATGGGAGAGCAAAAGTTTTGGATCGAGGTGCTTCGGGTGTGATGCAAATCACATGTTTTCGACCAAGGACGATGGGAGAGCAAAAGTTTTGGATCGAGGTGCTTCGGGTGTGATGTCAATCACATGTTTTCGACCGAGGACGATGGGAGAACAAAATTTTGTCACGAGGTGCTTTGGTTGTGTTGCCAATCAGGTGTTCTCGACCGAGGACGATGGGAGAGCAAAAGTGTTGGATCGAGGTGCTTCGGGTGTGATGTCAATCACATGTTTTCGACCGAGGACGATGGGAGAGCAAAATTTTGTCACGAGGTGCTTCGGTTGTGTTGCCAATCAGGTGTTCTCGACCGAGGACGTCCCCCGCACAGCGCACACAACACAACAGCGCAACAGTTTGTTTAATTTGTCACTGCGCGAGCCAACGCCCGCAGTACGCAGTATGTGCATCGGTCCGGCACTGGTATTAAGTCCAATTCGATAACACAATAACACCAAGGCAACATCGAGGGTAAGAATGCGCGTGTCAAGTGTGATGAAAAGTCTCCCCCACACAGCGCACACAACACAACAGCGCAACGGTTTGTTGAATTTCTCACTGCGCAAGCCAGCACTCGCAGTACGAAATGTGTATAACGCTGACCCGTCGGCAATAACACCAAGACCCGGAAAGCGTCCACGTCCCGGAATGCAAAGTGTCAAGTGTTGGAAAAGTCCCCCGCACAGCGCACACAACACAACAGCGCAACAGTCCGGCACTGATATTAAGTCCAATTCGATAACACAATAACACCAAGGCAACATCGAGGGTAAGAATGCGCGTGTCAAGTGTGATGAAAAGTCTCCCCCACACAGCGCACACAACACAACAGCGCAACAGTTTGTTTAATTTTTCACTGCGCTTGCCAGCACTCGCAGTACGCAGTGTGTGCATCGGCCCGGCACTGGTATTAAGTCCAATTCGATAATATAATAACACCAAGCCAACATCAAGCACAGCACAGCACAACAGTTTGTTTTATTTCTCACCCGCAGTACGCAGTGTGTATAACATTGACAACGACGCGTACATGACTATTGAAAAAAAAAAAAAACAACACATTCACACATTGGTCACACATCATCATCTTTACCTACGGGAAAACTGAAACTGTTGGAAAAAAGTTCAACTATTGAAAAAATGTCAACTATTGAAACAAGTAACCAACTATTGAAACAACCAACACCTTAGGCACGGCCCAAGTACAAGTACGAGTTCAATAGTAGGGTTACCCCCCATCGGAATATGACCGACACCCGGCACTGGTACCGATTGCGGTGCGTGAACATTTCCCGACCCAGCATGGTGTCTCGGCTAGTGGTACAAGTCTATCCAAGGCACCCCTATAACGATGCCCCCAGTGCGGTATATACCCATGCCGAGGCAACGTTGGTATGACCATGTTTTACACTATTGTGGGGAAAGTTGGTGAGTGAAAAGTTTGAGGCATAACTTGCGAAGCTTGTATGGATGTTCGGTAGTACGATGCCGTACGGGTGGGGTCAAGTTACTGTCGGTAGGGTCGAACGTCTATCGAATCCAGTGAGTCGGATGGCCATCCATCGGAAGGGGGTAACCCCGACGGGTGAGCGTCATACGATTCCGGTGAGCTTCGCATGTCGAACCACCCCCCTGGTGGTGGTAAGATGTGCGTACTCCAGTGTGTGGTGTCGGGTCGTGCGTTGTGAGCGTCGAAGGGGCATAAGGCGATTGTCGCTCTCCCAGTGCGGTATATACCCATGCCGAGGCAACGTTGGTATGACCATGTTTTACACTATTGTGGGGAAAGTTGGTGAGTGAAAAGTTTGAGGCATAACTTGCGAAGCTTGTATGGATGTTCGGTAGTACGATGCCGTACGGGTGGGGTCAAGTTACTGTCGGTAGGGTCGAACGTCTATCGAATCCAGTGAGTCGGATGGCCATCCATCGGAAGGGGGTAACCCCGACGGGTGAGCGTCATACGATTCCGGTGAGCTTCGCATGTCGAACCACCCCCCTGGTGGTGGTAAGATGTGCGTACTCCAGTGTGTGGTGTCGGGTCGTGCGTTGTGAGCGTCGAAGGGGCATAAGGCGATTGTCGCTCTCTCGTGTGCCATGCGAACCCTGTGCAGTACGGTGTGTCGAACATTGAAATACCTCCCATGTAAGACGATGGACGATGGGAGAGCATAAGTTTTGGATCGAGGTGCTTCGGGTGTGATGTCAATCACATGTTTTCGACCGAGGACGATGAGAGAGCAAAAGTTTTGGATCGAGGTGCTTCGGGTGTGATGTCAATCACCTGTTTTCGACCAAGGACGATGGGAGAGCAAAATTTTGTCTCGAGGTGCTTCGGTTGTGTTGCCAATCAGGTGTTCTCGACCGAGGACGATGGGAGAGCAAAAGTTTTGGATCGAGGTGCTTCGGGTGTGATGTCAATCACATGTTTTCGACCGAGGACGATGAGAGAGCAAAAGTTTTGGATCGAGGTGCTTCGGGTGTGATGTCAATCACATGTTTTCGACCAAGGACGATGGGATTGCTAAAGTTTTGGATCGAGGTGCTTCGGGTGTGATGTCAATCACATGTTCTCGACCGAACACGATGGGAGAGCAAAAGTTTTGGATCGAGGTGCTTCGGGTGTGATGCCAATCACATGTTTTCGACCAAGGACGATGGGAGAGCAAAAGTTTTGGATCGAGGTGCTTCGGGTGTGATGTCAATCACATGTTTTCGACCGAGGACGATGGGAGAACAAAATTTTGTCACGAGGTGCTTTGGTTGTGTTGCCAATCAGGTGTTCTCGACCGAGGACGATGGGAGAGCAAAAGTGTTGGATCGAGGTGCTTCGGGTGTGATGTCAATCACATGTTTTCGACCGAGGACGATGGGAGAGCAAAATTTTGTCACGAGGTGCTTCGGTTGTGTTGCCAATCAGGTGTTCTCGACCGAGGACGTCCCCCGCACAGCGCACACAACACAACAGCGCAACAGTTTGTTTAATTTGTCACTGCGCGAGCCAACGCCCGCAGTACGCAGTATGTGCATCGGTCCGGCACTGGTATTAAGTCCAATTCGATAACACAATAACACCAAGGCAACATCGAGGGTAAGAATGCGCGTGTCAAGTGTGATGAAAAGTCTCCCCCACACAGCGCACACAACACAACAGCGCAACGGTTTGTTGAATTTCTCACTGCGCAAGCCAGCACTCGCAGTACGAAATGTGTATAACGCTGACCCGTCGGCAATAACACCAAGACCCGGAAAGCGTCCACGTCCCGGAATGCAAAGTGTCAAGTGTTGGAAAAGTCCCCCGCACAGCGCACACAACACAACAGCGCAACAGTCCGGCACTGATATTAAGTCCAATTCGATAACACAATAACACCAAGGCAACATCGAGGGTAAGAATGCGCGTGTCAAGTGTGATGAAAAGTCTCCCCCACACAGCGCACACAACACAACAGCGCAACAGTTTGTTTAATTTCTCACTGCGCTTGCCAGCACTCGCAGTACGCAGTGTGTGCATCGGCCCGGCACTGGTATTAAGTCCAATTCGATAATATAATAACACCAAGCCAACATCAAGCACAGCACAGCACAACAGTTTGTTTTATTTCTCACCCGCAGTACGCAGTGTGTATAACATCGACAACGACGCGTACATGACTATTGAAAAAAAAAAAACAACACATTCACACATTGGTCACACATCATCATCTTTACCTACGGGAAAACTGAAACTGTTGGAAAAAAGTTCAACTATTGAAAAAATGTCAACTATTGAAACAAGTAACCAACTATTGAAACAACCAACACCTTAGGCACGGCCCAAGTACAAGTACGAGTTCAATAGTAGGGTTACCCCCCATCGGAATATGACCGACACCCGGCACTGGTACCGATTGCGGTGCGTGAACATTTCCCGACCCAGCATGGTGTCTCGGCTAGTGGTACAAGTCTATCCAAGGCACCCCTATAACGATGCCCCCAGTGCGGTATATACCCATGCCGAGGCAACGTTGGTATGACCATGTTTTACACTATTGTGGGGAAAGTTGGTGAGTGAAAAGTTTGAGGCATAACTTGCGAAGCTTGTATGGATGTTCGGTAGTACGATGCCGTACGGGTGGGGTCAAGTTACTGTCGGTAGGGTCGAACGTCTATCGAATCCAGTGAGTCGGATGGCCATCCATCGGAAGGGGGTAACCCCGACGGGTGAGCGTCATACGATTCCGGTGAGCTTCGCATGTCGAACCACCCCCCTGGTGGTGGTAAGATGTGCGTACTCCAGTGTGTGGTGTCGGGTCGTGCGTTGTGAGCGTCGAAGGGGCATAAGGCGATTGTCGCTCTCCCAGTGCGGTATATACCCATGCCGAGGCAACGTTGGTATGACCATGTTTTACACTATTGTGGGGAAAGTTGGTGAGTGAAAAGTTTGAGGCATAACTTGCGAAGCTTGTATGGATGTTCGGTAGTACGATGCCGTACGGGTGGGGTCAAGTTACTGTCGGTAGGGTCGAACGTCTATCGAATCCAGTGAGTCGGATGGCCATCCATCGGAAGGGGGTAACCCCGACGGGTGAGCGTCATACGATTCCGGTGAGCTTCGCATGTCGAACCACCCCCCTGGTGGTGGTAAGATGTGCGTACTCCAGTGTGTGGTGTCGGGTCGTGCGTTGTGAGCGTCGAAGGGGCATAAGGCGATTGTCGCTCTCTCGTGTGCCATGCGAACCCTGTGCAGTACGGTGTGTCGAACATTGAAATACCTCCCATGTAAGACGATGGACGATGGGAGAGCATAAGTTTTGGATCGAGGTGCTTCGGGTGTGATGTCAATCACATGTTTTCGACCGAGGACGATGAGAGAGCATAAGTTTTGGATCGAGGTGCTTCGGGTGTGATGTCAATCACATGTTTTCGACCGAGGACGATGAGAGAGCAAAAGTTTTGGATCGAGGTGCTTCGGGTGTGATGTCAATCACCTGTTTTCGACCAAGGACGATGGGAGAGCAAAATTTTGTCTCGAGGTGCTTCGGTTGTGTTGCCAATCAGGTGTTCTCGACCGAGGACGATGGGAGAGCAAAAGTTTTGGATCGAGGTGCTTCGGGTGTGATGTCAATCACATGTTTTCGACCAAGGACGATGGGATTGCTAAAGTTTTGGATCGAGGTGCTTCGGGTGTGATGTCAATCACATGTTCTCGACCGAACACGATGGGAGAGCAAAAGTTTTGGATCGAGGTGCTTCGGGTGTGATGCCAATCACATGTTTTCGACCAAGGACGATGGGAGAGCAAAAGTTTTGGATCGAGGTGCTTCGGGTGTGATGTCAATCACATGTTTTCGACCGAGGACGATGGGAGAACAAAATTTTGTCACGAGGTGCTTTGGTTGTGTTGCCAATCAGGTGTTCTCGACCGAGGACGATGGGAGAGCAAAAGTGTTGGATCGAGGTGCTTCGGGTGTGATGTCAATCACATGTTTTCGACCGAGGACGATGGGAGAGCAAAATTTTGTCACGAGGTGCTTCGGTTGTGTTGCCAATCAGGTGTTCTCGACCGAGGACGTCCCCCGCACAGCGCACACAACACAACAGCGCAACAGTTTGTTTAATTTGTCACTGCGCGAGCCAACGCCCGCAGTACGCAGTATGTGCATCGGTCCGGCACTGGTATTAAGTCCAATTCGATAACACAATAACACCAAGGCAACATCGAGGGTAAGAATGCGCGTGTCAAGTGTGATGAAAAGTCTCCCCCACACAGCGCACACAACACAACAGCGCAACGGTTTGTTGAATTTCTCACTGCGCAAGCCAGCACTCGCAGTACGAAATGTGTATAACGCTGACCCGTCGGCAATAACACCAAGACCCGGAAAGCGTCCACGTCCCGGAATGCAAAGTGTCAAGTGTTGGAAAAGTCCCCCGCACAGCGCACACAACACAACAGCGCAACAGTCCGGCACTGATATTAAGTCCAATTCGATAACACAATAACACCAAGGCAACATCGAGGGTAAGAATGCGCGTGTCAAGTGTGATGAAAAGTCTCCCCCACACAGCGCACACAACACAACAGCGCAACAGTTTGTTTAATTTCTCACTGCGCTTGCCAGCACTCGCAGTACGCAGTGTGTGCATCGGCCCGGCACTGGTATTAAGTCCAATTCGATAATATAATAACACCAAGCCAACATCAAGCACAGCACAGCACAACAGTTTGTTTTATTTCTCACCCGCAGTACGCAGTGTGTATAACATTGACAACGACGCGTACATGACTATTGAAAAAAAAAAAAAACAACACATTCACACATTGGTCACACATCATCATCTTTACCTACGGGAAAACTGAAACTGTTGGAAAAAAGTTCAACTATTGAAAAAATGTCAACTATTGAAACAAGTAACCAACTATTGAAACAACCAACACCTTAGGCACGGCCCAAGTACAAGTACGAGTTCAATAGTAGGGTTACCCCCCATCGGAATATGACCGACACCCGGCACTGGTACCGATTGCGGTGCGTGAACATTTCCCGACCCAGCATGGTGTCTCGGCTAGTGGTACAAGTCTATCCAAGGCACCCCTATAACGATGCCCCCAGTGCGGTATATACCCATGCCGAGGCAACGTTGGTATGACCATGTTTTACACTATTGTGGGGAAAGTTGGTGAGTGAAAAGTTTGAGGCATAACTTGCGAAGCTTGTATGGATGTTCGGTAGTACGATGCCGTACGGGTGGGGTCAAGTTACTGTCGGTAGGGTCGAACGTCTATCGAATCCAGTGAGTCGGATGGCCATCCATCGGAAGGGGGTAACCCCGACGGGTGAGCGTCATACGATTCCGGTGAGCTTCGCATGTCGAACCACCCCCCTGGTGGTGGTAAGATGTGCGTACTCCAGTGTGTGGTGTCGGGTCGTGCGTTGTGAGCGTCGAAGGGGCATAAGGCGATTGTCGCTCTCTCGTGTGCCATGCGAACCCTGTGCAGTACGGTGTGTCGAACATTGAAATACCTCCCATGTAAGACGATGGACGATGGGAGAGCATAAGTTTTGGATCGAGGTGCTTCGGGTGTGATGTCAATCACATGTTTTCGACCGAGGACGATGGGAGAGCAAAAGTTTTGGATCGAGGTGCTTCGGGTGTGTTGCCAATCAGGTGTTCTCGACCGAGGACGATGGGAGAGCAAAAGTTTTGGATCGAGGAGCTTCGGGTGTGATGCCAATCACATGTTTTCGACCAAGGACGATGGGAGAGCAAAAGTTTTGGATCGAGGTGCTTCGGGTGTGATGTCAATCACATGTTTTCGACCGAGGACGATGGGAGAACAAAATTTTGTCTCGAGGTGCTTCGGTTGTGTTGCCAATCAGGTGTTCTCGACCGAGGACGATGGGAGAGCAAAAGTTTTGGATCGAGGTGCTTCGGGTGTGATGTCAATCACATGTTTTCGACCGAGGACGATGGGAGAGCAAAATCTTTGGACCGAGGTGCTTCGGGTGTGATGTCAATCACCTGTTTTCGACCAAGGACGATGGGAGAGCAAAATTTTGTCTCGAGGTGCTTCGGTTGTGTTGCCAATCAGGTGTTCTCGACCGAGGACGATGGGAGAGCAAAAGTTTTGGATCGAGGTGCTTCGGGTGTGATGTCAATCACATGTTTTCGACCGAGGACGATGAGAGAGCAAAAGTTTTGGATCGAGGTGCTTCGGGTGTGATGTCAATCACATGTTTTCGACCAAGGACGATGGGATTGCTAAAGTTTTGGATCGAGGTGCTTCGGGTGTGATGTCAATCACATGTTCTCGACCGAACACGATGGGAGAGCAAAAGTTTTGGATCGAGGTGCTTCGGGTGTGATGCCAATCACATGTTTTCGACCAAGGACGATGGGAGAGCAAAAGTTTTGGATCGAGGTGCTTCGGGTGTGATGTCAATCACATGTTTTCGACCGAGGACGATGGGAGAACAAAATTTTGTCACGAGGTGCTTTGGTTGTGTTGCCAATCAGGTGTTCTCGACCGAGGACGATGGGAGAGCAAAAGTGTTGGATCGAGGTGCTTCGGGTGTGATGTCAATCACATGTTTTCGACCGAGGACGATGGGAGAGCAAAATTTTGTCACGAGGTGCTTCGGTTGTGTTGCCAATCAGGTGTTCTCGACCGAGGACGTCCCCCGCACAGCGCACACAACACAACAGCGCAACAGTTTGTTTAATTTGTCACTGCGCGAGCCAACGCCCGCAGTACGCAGTATGTGCATCGGTCCGGCACTGGTATTAAGTCCAATTCGATAACACAATAACACCAAGGCAACATCGAGGGTAAGAATGCGCGTGTCAAGTGTGATGAAAAGTCTCCCCCACACAGCGCACACAACACAACAGCGCAACGGTTTGTTGAATTTCTCACTGCGCAAGCCAGCACTCGCAGTACGAAATGTGTATAACGCTGACCCGTCGGCAATAACACCAAGACCCGGAAAGCGTCCACGTCCCGGAATGCAAAGTGTCAAGTGTTGGAAAAGTCCCCCGCACAGCGCACACAACACAACAGCGCAACAGTCCGGCACTGATATTAAGTCCAATTCGATAACACAATAACACCAAGGCAACATCGAGGGTAAGAATGCGCGTGTCAAGTGTGATGAAAAGTCTCCCCCACACAGCGCACACAACACAACAGCGCAACAGTTTGTTTAATTTCTCACTGCGCTTGCCAGCACTCGCAGTACGCAGTGTGTGCATCGGCCCGGCACTGGTATTAAGTCCAATTCGATAATATAATAACACCAAGCCAACATCAAGCACAGCACAGCACAACAGTTTGTTTTATTTCTCACCCGCAGTACGCAGTGTGTATAACATTGACAACGACGCGTACATGACTATTGAAAAAAAAAAAAAACAACACATTCACACATTGGTCACACATCATCATCTTTACCTACGGGAAAACTGAAACTGTTGGAAAAAAGTTCAACTATTGAAAAAATGTCAACTATTGAAACAATTAACCAACTATTGAAACAACCAACACCTTAGGCACGGCCCAAGTACAAGTACGAGTTCAATAGTAGGGTTACCCCCCATCGGAATATGACCGACACCCGGCACTGGTACCGATTGCGGTGCGTGAACATTTCCCGACCCAGCATGGTGTCTCGGCTAGTGGTACAAGTCTATCCAAGGCACCCCTATAACGATGCCCCCAGTGCGGTATATACCCATGCCGAGGCAACGTTGGTATGACCATGTTTTACACTATTGTGGGGAAAGTTGGTGAGTGAAAAGTTTGAGGCATAACTTGCGAAGCTTGTATGGATGTTCGGTAGTACGATGCCGTACGGGTGGGGTCAAGTTACTGTCGGTAGGGTCGAACGTCTATCGAATCCAGTGAGTCGGATGGCCATCCATCGGAAGGGGGTAACCCCGACGGGTGAGCGTCATACGATTCCGGTGAGCTTCGCATGTCGAACCACCCCCCTGGTGGTGGTAAGATGTGCGTACTCCAGTGTGTGGTGTCGGGTCGTGCGTTGTGAGCGTCGAAGGGGCATAAGGCGATTGTCGCTCTCTCGTGTGCCATGCGAACCCTGTGCAGTACGGTGTGTCGAACATTGAAATACCTCCCATGTAAGACGATGGACGATGGGAGAGCATAAGTTTTGGATCGAGGTGCTTCGGGTGTGATGTCAATCACATGTTTTCGACCGAGGACGATGGGAGAGCAAAAGTTTTGGATCGAGGTGCTTCGGGTGTGTTGCCAATCAGGTGTTCTCGACCGAGGACGATGGGAGAGCAAAAGTTTTGGATCGAGGAGCTTCGGGTGTGATGCCAATCACATGTTTTCGACCAAGGACGATGGGAGAGCAAAAGTTTTGGATCGAGGTGCTTCGGGTGTGATGTCAATCACATGTTTTCGACCGAGGACGATGGGAGAACAAAATTTTGTCTCGAGGTGCTTCGGTTGTGTTGCCAATCAGGTGTTCTCGACCGAGGACGATGGGAGAGCAAAAGTTTTGGATCGAGGTGCTTCGGGTGTGATGTCAATCACATGTTTTCGACCGAGGACGATGGGAGAGCAAAATCTTTGGACCGAGGTGCTTCGGGTGTGATGTCAATCACCTGTTTTCGACCAAGGACGATGGGAGAGCAAAATTTTGTCTCGAGGTGCTTCGGTTGTGTTGCCAATCAGGTGTTCTCGACCGAGGACGATGGGAGAGCAAAAGTTTTGGATCGAGGTGCTTCGGGTGTGATGTCAATCACATGTTTTCGACCGAGGACGATGAGAGAGCAAAAGTTTTGGATCGAGGTGCTTCGGGTGTGATGTCAATCACATGTTTTCGACCAAGGACGATGGGATTGCTAAAGTTTTGGATCGAGGTGCTTCGGGTGTGATGTCAATCACATGTTCTCGACCGAACACGATGGGAGAGCAAAAGTTTTGGATCGAGGTGCTTCGGGTGTGATGCAAATCACATGTTTTCGACCAAGGACGATGGGAGAGCAAAAGTTTTGGATCGAGGTGCTTCGGGTGTGATGTCAATCACATGTTTTCGACCGAGGACGATGGGAGAACAAAATTTTGTCACGAGGTGCTTTGGTTGTGTTGCCAATCAGGTGTTCTCGACCGAGGACGATGGGAGAGCAAAAGTGTTGGATCGAGGTGCTTCGGGTGTGATGTCAATCACATGTTTTCGACCGAGGACGATGGGAGAGCAAAATTTTGTCACGAGGTGCTTCGGTTGTGTTGCCAATCAGGTGTTCTCGACCGAGGACGTCCCCCGCACAGCGCACACAACACAACAGCGCAACAGTTTGTTTAATTTGTCACTGCGCGAGCCAACGCCCGCAGTACGCAGTATGTGCATCGGTCCGGCACTGGTATTAAGTCCAATTCGATAACACAATAACACCAAGGCAACATCGAGGGTAAGAATGCGCGTGTCAAGTGTGATGAAAAGTCTCCCCCACACAGCGCACACAACACAACAGCGCAACGGTTTGTTGAATTTCTCACTGCGCAAGCCAGCACTCGCAGTACGAAATGTGTATAACGCTGACCCGTCGGCAATAACACCAAGACCCGGAAAGCGTCCACGTCCCGGAATGCAAAGTGTCAAGTGTTGGAAAAGTCCCCCGCACAGCGCACACAACACAACAGCGCAACAGTCCGGCACTGATATTAAGTCCAATTCGATAACACAATAACACCAAGGCAACATCGAGGGTAAGAATGCGCGTGTCAAGTGTGATGAAAAGTCTCCCCCACACAGCGCACACAACACAACAGCGCAACAGTTTGTTTAATTTTTCACTGCGCTTGCCAGCACTCGCAGTACGCAGTGTGTGCATCGGCCCGGCACTGGTATTAAGTCCAATTCGATAATATAATAACACCAAGCCAACATCAAGCACAGCACAGCACAACAGTTTGTTTTATTTCTCACCCGCAGTACGCAGTGTGTATAACATTGACAACGACGCGTACATGACTATTGAAAAAAAAAAAAAACAACACATTCACACATTGGTCACACATCATCATCTTTACCTACGGGAAAACTGAAACTGTTGGAAAAAAGTTCAACTATTGAAAAAATGTCAACTATTGAAACAAGTAACCAACTATTGAAACAACCAACACCTTAGGCACGGCCCAAGTACAAGTACGAGTTCAATAGTAGGGTTACCCCCCATCGGAATATGACCGACACCCGGCACTGGTACCGATTGCGGTGCGTGAACATTTCCCGACCCAGCATGGTGTCTCGGCTAGTGGTACAAGTCTATCCAAGGCACCCCTATAACGATGCCCCCAGTGCGGTATATACCCATGCCGAGGCAACGTTGGTATGACCATGTTTTACACTATTGTGGGGAAAGTTGGTGAGTGAAAAGTTTGAGGCATAACTTGCGAAGCTTGTATGGATGTTCGGTAGTACGATGCCGTACGGGTGGGGTCAAGTTACTGTCGGTAGGGTCGAACGTCTATCGAATCCAGTGAGTCGGATGGCCATCCATCGGAAGGGGGTAACCCCGACGGGTGAGCGTCATACGATTCCGGTGAGCTTCGCATGTCGAACCACCCCCCTGGTGGTGGTAAGATGTGCGTACTCCAGTGTGTGGTGTCGGGTCGTGCGTTGTGAGCGTCGAAGGGGCATAAGGCGATTGTCGCTCTCCCAGTGCGGTATATACCCATGCCGAGGCAACGTTGGTATGACCATGTTTTACACTATTGTGGGGAAAGTTGGTGAGTGAAAAGTTTGAGGCATAACTTGCGAAGCTTGTATGGATGTTCGGTAGTACGATGCCGTACGGGTGGGGTCAAGTTACTGTCGGTAGGGTCGAACGTCTATCGAATCCAGTGAGTCGGATGGCCATCCATCGGAAGGGGGTAACCCCGACGGGTGAGCGTCATACGATTCCGGTGAGCTTCGCATGTCGAACCACCCCCCTGGTGGTGGTAAGATGTGCGTACTCCAGTGTGTGGTGTCGGGTCGTGCGTTGTGAGCGTCGAAGGGGCATAAGGCGATTGTCGCTCTCTCGTGTGCCATGCGAACCCTGTGCAGTACGGTGTGTCGAACATTGAAATACCTCCCATGTAAGACGATGGACGATGGGAGAGCATAAGTTTTGGATCGAGGTGCTTCGGGTGTGATGTCAATCACATGTTTTCGACCGAGGACGATGAGAGAGCAAAAGTTTTGGATCGAGGTGCTTCGGGTGTGATGTCAATCACCTGTTTTCGACCAAGGACGATGGGAGAGCAAAATTTTGTCTCGAGGTGCTTCGGTTGTGTTGCCAATCAGGTGTTCTCGACCGAGGACGATGGGAGAGCAAAAGTTTTGGATCGAGGTGCTTCGGGTGTGATGTCAATCACATGTTTTCGACCGAGGACGATGAGAGAGCAAAAGTTTTGGATCGAGGTGCTTCGGGTGTGATGTCAATCACATGTTTTCGACCAAGGACGATGGGATTGCTAAAGTTTTGGATCGAGGTGCTTCGGGTGTGATGTCAATCACATGTTCTCGACCGAACACGATGGGAGAGCAAAAGTTTTGGATCGAGGTGCTTCGGGTGTGATGCCAATCACATGTTTTCGACCAAGGACGATGGGAGAGCAAAAGTTTTGGATCGAGGTGCTTCGGGTGTGATGTCAATCACATGTTTTCGACCGAGGACGATGGGAGAACAAAATTTTGTCACGAGGTGCTTTGGTTGTGTTGCCAATCAGGTGTTCTCGACCGAGGACGATGGGAGAGCAAAAGTGTTGGATCGAGGTGCTTCGGGTGTGATGTCAATCACATGTTTTCGACCGAGGACGATGGGAGAGCAAAATTTTGTCACGAGGTGCTTCGGTTGTGTTGCCAATCAGGTGTTCTCGACCGAGGACGTCCCCCGCACAGCGCACACAACACAACAGCGCAACAGTTTGTTTAATTTGTCACTGCGCGAGCCAACGCCCGCAGTACGCAGTATGTGCATCGGTCCGGCACTGGTATTAAGTCCAATTCGATAACACAATAACACCAAGGCAACATCGAGGGTAAGAATGCGCGTGTCAAGTGTGATGAAAAGTCTCCCCCACACAGCGCACACAACACAACAGCGCAACGGTTTGTTGAATTTCTCACTGCGCAAGCCAGCACTCGCAGTACGAAATGTGTATAACGCTGACCCGTCGGCAATAACACCAAGACCCGGAAAGCGTCCACGTCCCGGAATGCAAAGTGTCAAGTGTTGGAAAAGTCCCCCGCACAGCGCACACAACACAACAGCGCAACAGTCCGGCACTGATATTAAGTCCAATTCGATAACACAATAACACCAAGGCAACATCGAGGGTAAGAATGCGCGTGTCAAGTGTGATGAAAAGTCTCCCCCACACAGCGCACACAACACAACAGCGCAACAGTTTGTTTAATTTCTCACTGCGCTTGCCAGCACTCGCAGTACGCAGTGTGTGCATCGGCCCGGCACTGGTATTAAGTCCAATTCGATAATATAATAACACCAAGCCAACATCAAGCACAGCACAGCACAACAGTTTGTTTTATTTCTCACCCGCAGTACGCAGTGTGTATAACATCGACAACGACGCGTACATGACTATTGAAAAAAAAAAAACAACACATTCACACATTGGTCACACATCATCATCTTTACCTACGGGAAAACTGAAACTGTTGGAAAAAAGTTCAACTATTGAAAAAATGTCAACTATTGAAACAAGTAACCAACTATTGAAACAACCAACACCTTAGGCACGGCCCAAGTACAAGTACGAGTTCAATAGTAGGGTTACCCCCCATCGGAATATGACCGACACCCGGCACTGGTACCGATTGCGGTGCGTGAACATTTCCCGACCCAGCATGGTGTCTCGGCTAGTGGTACAAGTCTATCCAAGGCACCCCTATAACGATGCCCCCAGTGCGGTATATACCCATGCCGAGGCAACGTTGGTATGACCATGTTTTACACTATTGTGGGGAAAGTTGGTGAGTGAAAAGTTTGAGGCATAACTTGCGAAGCTTGTATGGATGTTCGGTAGTACGATGCCGTACGGGTGGGGTCAAGTTACTGTCGGTAGGGTCGAACGTCTATCGAATCCAGTGAGTCGGATGGCCATCCATCGGAAGGGGGTAACCCCGACGGGTGAGCGTCATACGATTCCGGTGAGCTTCGCATGTCGAACCACCCCCCTGGTGGTGGTAAGATGTGCGTACTCCAGTGTGTGGTGTCGGGTCGTGCGTTGTGAGCGTCGAAGGGGCATAAGGCGATTGTCGCTCTCCCAGTGCGGTATATACCCATGCCGAGGCAACGTTGGTATGACCATGTTTTACACTATTGTGGGGAAAGTTGGTGAGTGAAAAGTTTGAGGCATAACTTGCGAAGCTTGTATGGATGTTCGGTAGTACGATGCCGTACGGGTGGGGTCAAGTTACTGTCGGTAGGGTCGAACGTCTATCGAATCCAGTGAGTCGGATGGCCATCCATCGGAAGGGGGTAACCCCGACGGGTGAGCGTCATACGATTCCGGTGAGCTTCGCATGTCGAACCACCCCCCTGGTGGTGGTAAGATGTGCGTACTCCAGTGTGTGGTGTCGGGTCGTGCGTTGTGAGCGTCGAAGGGGCATAAGGCGATTGTCGCTCTCTCGTGTGCCATGCGAACCCTGTGCAGTACGGTGTGTCGAACATTGAAATACCTCCCATGTAAGACGATGGACGATGGGAGAGCATAAGTTTTGGATCGAGGTGCTTCGGGTGTGATGTCAATCACATGTTTTCGACCGAGGACGATGAGAGAGCATAAGTTTTGGATCGAGGTGCTTCGGGTGTGATGTCAATCACATGTTTTCGACCGAGGACGATGAGAGAGCAAAAGTTTTGGATCGAGGTGCTTCGGGTGTGATGTCAATCACCTGTTTTCGACCAAGGACGATGGGAGAGCAAAATTTTGTCTCGAGGTGCTTCGGTTGTGTTGCCAATCAGGTGTTCTCGACCGAGGACGATGGGAGAGCAAAAGTTTTGGATCGAGGTGCTTCGGGTGTGATGTCAATCACATGTTTTCGACCAAGGACGATGGGATTGCTAAAGTTTTGGATCGAGGTGCTTCGGGTGTGATGTCAATCACATGTTCTCGACCGAACACGATGGGAGAGCAAAAGTTTTGGATCGAGGTGCTTCGGGTGTGATGCCAATCACATGTTTTCGACCAAGGACGATGGGAGAGCAAAAGTTTTGGATCGAGGTGCTTCGGGTGTGATGTCAATCACATGTTTTCGACCGAGGACGATGGGAGAACAAAATTTTGTCACGAGGTGCTTTGGTTGTGTTGCCAATCAGGTGTTCTCGACCGAGGACGATGGGAGAGCA
Organism: Toxorhynchites rutilus septentrionalis; assembly: GCF_029784135.1. NCBI lineage: Eukaryota > Metazoa > Arthropoda > Insecta > Diptera > Culicidae > Toxorhynchites > Toxorhynchites rutilus. The sequence continues at coordinate 15,205 of NW_026599654.1, read as the reverse complement.
AAAGTGTTGGATCGAGGTGCTTCGGGTGTGATGTCAATCACATGTTTTCGACCGAGGACGATGGGAGAGCAAAATTTTGTCACGAGGTGCTTCGGTTGTGTTGCCAATCAGGTGTTCTCGACCGAGGACGTCCCCCGCACAGCGCACACAACACAACAGCGCAACAGTTTGTTTAATTTGTCACTGCGCGAGCCAACGCCCGCAGTACGCAGTATGTGCATCGGTCCGGCACTGGTATTAAGTCCAATTCGATAACACAATAACACCAAGGCAACATCGAGGGTAAGAATGCGCGTGTCAAGTGTGATGAAAAGTCTCCCCCACACAGCGCACACAACACAACAGCGCAACGGTTTGTTGAATTTCTCACTGCGCAAGCCAGCACTCGCAGTACGAAATGTGTATAACGCTGACCCGTCGGCAATAACACCAAGACCCGGAAAGCGTCCACGTCCCGGAATGCAAAGTGTCAAGTGTTGGAAAAGTCCCCCGCACAGCGCACACAACACAACAGCGCAACAGTCCGGCACTGATATTAAGTCCAATTCGATAACACAATAACACCAAGGCAACATCGAGGGTAAGAATGCGCGTGTCAAGTGTGATGAAAAGTCTCCCCCACACAGCGCACACAACACAACAGCGCAACAGTTTGTTTAATTTCTCACTGCGCTTGCCAGCACTCGCAGTACGCAGTGTGTGCATCGGCCCGGCACTGGTATTAAGTCCAATTCGATAATATAATAACACCAAGCCAACATCAAGCACAGCACAGCACAACAGTTTGTTTTATTTCTCACCCGCAGTACGCAGTGTGTATAACATTGACAACGACGCGTACATGACTATTGAAAAAAAAAAAAACAACACATTCACACATTGGTCACACATCATCATCTTTACCTACGGGAAAACTGAAACTGTTGGAAAAAAGTTCAACTATTGAAAAAATGTCAACTATTGAAACAAGTAACCAACTATTGAAACAACCAACACCTTAGGCACGGCCCAAGTACAAGTACGAGTTCAATAGTAGGGTTACCCCCCATCGGAATATGACCGACACCCGGCACTGGTACCGATTGCGGTGCGTGAACATTTCCCGACCCAGCATGGTGTCTCGGCTAGTGGTACAAGTCTATCCAAGGCACCCCTATAACGATGCCCCCAGTGCGGTATATACCCATGCCGAGGCAACGTTGGTATGACCATGTTTTACACTATTGTGGGGAAAGTTGGTGAGTGAAAAGTTTGAGGCATAACTTGCGAAGCTTGTATGGATGTTCGGTAGTACGATGCCGTACGGGTGGGGTCAAGTTACTGTCGGTAGGGTCGAACGTCTATCGAATCCAGTGAGTCGGATGGCCATCCATCGGAAGGGGGTAACCCCGACGGGTGAGCGTCATACGATTCCGGTGAGCTTCGCATGTCGAACCACCCCCCTGGTGGTGGTAAGATGTGCGTACTCCAGTGTGTGGTGTCGGGTCGTGCGTTGTGAGCGTCGAAGGGGCATAAGGCGATTGTCGCTCTCTCGTGTGCCATGCGAACCCTGTGCAGTACGGTGTGTCGAACATTGAAATACCTCCCATGTAAGACGATGGACGATGGGAGAGCATAAGTTTTGGATCGAGGTGCTTCGGGTGTGATGTCAATCACATGTTTTCGACCGAGGACGATGGGAGAGCAAAAGTTTTGGATCGAGGTGCTTCGGGTGTGTTGCCAATCAGGTGTTCTCGACCGAGGACGATGGGAGAGCAAAAGTTTTGGATCGAGGAGCTTCGGGTGTGATGCCAATCACATGTTTTCGACCAAGGACGATGGGAGAGCAAAAGTTTTGGATCGAGGTGCTTCGGGTGTGATGTCAATCACATGTTTTCGACCGAGGACGATGGGAGAACAAAATTTTGTCTCGAGGTGCTTCGGTTGTGTTGCCAATCAGGTGTTCTCGACCGAGGACGATGGGAGAGCAAAAGTTTTGGATCGAGGTGCTTCGGGTGTGATGTCAATCACATGTTTTCGACCGAGGACGATGGGAGAGCAAAATCTTTGGACCGAGGTGCTTCGGGTGTGATGTCAATCACCTGTTTTCGACCAAGGACGATGGGAGAGCAAAATTTTGTCTCGAGGTGCTTCGGTTGTGTTGCCAATCAGGTGTTCTCGACCGAGGACGATGGGAGAGCAAAAGTTTTGGATCGAGGTGCTTCGGGTGTGATGTCAATCACATGTTTTCGACCGAGGACGATGAGAGAGCAAAAGTTTTGGATCGAGGTGCTTCGGGTGTGATGTCAATCACATGTTTTCGACCAAGGACGATGGGATTGCTAAAGTTTTGGATCGAGGTGCTTCGGGTGTGATGTCAATCACATGTTCTCGACCGAACACGATGGGAGAGCAAAAGTTTTGGATCGAGGTGCTTCGGGTGTGATGCAAATCACATGTTTTCGACCAAGGACGATGGGAGAGCAAAAGTTTTGGATCGAGGTGCTTCGGGTGTGATGTCAATCACATGTTTTCGACCGAGGACGATGGGAGAACAAAATTTTGTCACGAGGTGCTTTGGTTGTGTTGCCAATCAGGTGTTCTCGACCGAGGACGATGGGAGAGCAAAAGTGTTGGATCGAGGTGCTTCGGGTGTGATGTCAATCACATGTTTTCGACCGAGGACGATGGGAGAGCAAAATTTTGTCACGAGGTGCTTCGGTTGTGTTGCCAATCAGGTGTTCTCGACCGAGGACGTCCCCCGCACAGCGCACACAACACAACAGCGCAACAGTTTGTTTAATTTGTCACTGCGCGAGCCAACGCCCGCAGTACGCAGTATGTGCATCGGTCCGGCACTGGTATTAAGTCCAATTCGATAACACAATAACACCAAGGCAACATCGAGGGTAAGAATGCGCGTGTCAAGTGTGATGAAAAGTCTCCCCCACACAGCGCACACAACACAACAGCGCAACGGTTTGTTGAATTTCTCACTGCGCAAGCCAGCACTCGCAGTACGAAATGTGTATAACGCTGACCCGTCGGCAATAACACCAAGACCCGGAAAGCGTCCACGTCCCGGAATGCAAAGTGTCAAGTGTTGGAAAAGTCCCCCGCACAGCGCACACAACACAACAGCGCAACAGTCCGGCACTGATATTAAGTCCAATTCGATAACACAATAACACCAAGGCAACATCGAGGGTAAGAATGCGCGTGTCAAGTGTGATGAAAAGTCTCCCCCACACAGCGCACACAACACAACAGCGCAACAGTTTGTTTAATTTTTCACTGCGCTTGCCAGCACTCGCAGTACGCAGTGTGTGCATCGGCCCGGCACTGGTATTAAGTCCAATTCGATAATATAATAACACCAAGCCAACATCAAGCACAGCACAGCACAACAGTTTGTTTTATTTCTCACCCGCAGTACGCAGTGTGTATAACATTGACAACGACGCGTACATGACTATTGAAAAAAAAAAAAAACAACACATTCACACATTGGTCACACATCATCATCTTTACCTACGGGAAAACTGAAACTGTTGGAAAAAAGTTCAACTATTGAAAAAATGTCAACTATTGAAACAAGTAACCAACTATTGAAACAACCAACACCTTAGGCACGGCCCAAGTACAAGTACGAGTTCAATAGTAGGGTTACCCCCCATCGGAATATGACCGACACCCGGCACTGGTACCGATTGCGGTGCGTGAACATTTCCCGACCCAGCATGGTGTCTCGGCTAGTGGTACAAGTCTATCCAAGGCACCCCTATAACGATGCCCCCAGTGCGGTATATACCCATGCCGAGGCAACGTTGGTATGACCATGTTTTACACTATTGTGGGGAAAGTTGGTGAGTGAAAAGTTTGAGGCATAACTTGCGAAGCTTGTATGGATGTTCGGTAGTACGATGCCGTACGGGTGGGGTCAAGTTACTGTCGGTAGGGTCGAACGTCTATCGAATCCAGTGAGTCGGATGGCCATCCATCGGAAGGGGGTAACCCCGACGGGTGAGCGTCATACGATTCCGGTGAGCTTCGCATGTCGAACCACCCCCCTGGTGGTGGTAAGATGTGCGTACTCCAGTGTGTGGTGTCGGGTCGTGCGTTGTGAGCGTCGAAGGGGCATAAGGCGATTGTCGCTCTCCCAGTGCGGTATATACCCATGCCGAGGCAACGTTGGTATGACCATGTTTTACACTATTGTGGGGAAAGTTGGTGAGTGAAAAGTTTGAGGCATAACTTGCGAAGCTTGTATGGATGTTCGGTAGTACGATGCCGTACGGGTGGGGTCAAGTTACTGTCGGTAGGGTCGAACGTCTATCGAATCCAGTGAGTCGGATGGCCATCCATCGGAAGGGGGTAACCCCGACGGGTGAGCGTCATACGATTCCGGTGAGCTTCGCATGTCGAACCACCCCCCTGGTGGTGGTAAGATGTGCGTACTCCAGTGTGTGGTGTCGGGTCGTGCGTTGTGAGCGTCGAAGGGGCATAAGGCGATTGTCGCTCTCTCGTGTGCCATGCGAACCCTGTGCAGTACGGTGTGTCGAACATTGAAATACCTCCCATGTAAGACGATGGACGATGGGAGAGCATAAGTTTTGGATCGAGGTGCTTCGGGTGTGATGTCAATCACATGTTTTCGACCGAGGACGATGAGAGAGCAAAAGTTTTGGATCGAGGTGCTTCGGGTGTGATGTCAATCACCTGTTTTCGACCAAGGACGATGGGAGAGCAAAATTTTGTCTCGAGGTGCTTCGGTTGTGTTGCCAATCAGGTGTTCTCGACCGAGGACGATGGGAGAGCAAAAGTTTTGGATCGAGGTGCTTCGGGTGTGATGTCAATCACATGTTTTCGACCGAGGACGATGAGAGAGCAAAAGTTTTGGATCGAGGTGCTTCGGGTGTGATGTCAATCACATGTTTTCGACCAAGGACGATGGGATTGCTAAAGTTTTGGATCGAGGTGCTTCGGGTGTGATGTCAATCACATGTTCTCGACCGAACACGATGGGAGAGCAAAAGTTTTGGATCGAGGTGCTTCGGGTGTGATGCCAATCACATGTTTTCGACCAAGGACGATGGGAGAGCAAAAGTTTTGGATCGAGGTGCTTCGGGTGTGATGTCAATCACATGTTTTCGACCGAGGACGATGGGAGAACAAAATTTTGTCACGAGGTGCTTTGGTTGTGTTGCCAATCAGGTGTTCTCGACCGAGGACGATGGGAGAGCAAAAGTGTTGGATCGAGGTGCTTCGGGTGTGATGTCAATCACATGTTTTCGACCGAGGACGATGGGAGAGCAAAATTTTGTCACGAGGTGCTTCGGTTGTGTTGCCAATCAGGTGTTCTCGACCGAGGACGTCCCCCGCACAGCGCACACAACACAACAGCGCAACAGTTTGTTTAATTTGTCACTGCGCGAGCCAACGCCCGCAGTACGCAGTATGTGCATCGGTCCGGCACTGGTATTAAGTCCAATTCGATAACACAATAACACCAAGGCAACATCGAGGGTAAGAATGCGCGTGTCAAGTGTGATGAAAAGTCTCCCCCACACAGCGCACACAACACAACAGCGCAACGGTTTGTTGAATTTCTCACTGCGCAAGCCAGCACTCGCAGTACGAAATGTGTATAACGCTGACCCGTCGGCAATAACACCAAGACCCGGAAAGCGTCCACGTCCCGGAATGCAAAGTGTCAAGTGTTGGAAAAGTCCCCCGCACAGCGCACACAACACAACAGCGCAACAGTCCGGCACTGATATTAAGTCCAATTCGATAACACAATAACACCAAGGCAACATCGAGGGTAAGAATGCGCGTGTCAAGTGTGATGAAAAGTCTCCCCCACACAGCGCACACAACACAACAGCGCAACAGTTTGTTTAATTTCTCACTGCGCTTGCCAGCACTCGCAGTACGCAGTGTGTGCATCGGCCCGGCACTGGTATTAAGTCCAATTCGATAATATAATAACACCAAGCCAACATCAAGCACAGCACAGCACAACAGTTTGTTTTATTTCTCACCCGCAGTACGCAGTGTGTATAACATCGACAACGACGCGTACATGACTATTGAAAAAAAAAAAACAACACATTCACACATTGGTCACACATCATCATCTTTACCTACGGGAAAACTGAAACTGTTGGAAAAAAGTTCAACTATTGAAAAAATGTCAACTATTGAAACAAGTAACCAACTATTGAAACAACCAACACCTTAGGCACGGCCCAAGTACAAGTACGAGTTCAATAGTAGGGTTACCCCCCATCGGAATATGACCGACACCCGGCACTGGTACCGATTGCGGTGCGTGAACATTTCCCGACCCAGCATGGTGTCTCGGCTAGTGGTACAAGTCTATCCAAGGCACCCCTATAACGATGCCCCCAGTGCGGTATATACCCATGCCGAGGCAACGTTGGTATGACCATGTTTTACACTATTGTGGGGAAAGTTGGTGAGTGAAAAGTTTGAGGCATAACTTGCGAAGCTTGTATGGATGTTCGGTAGTACGATGCCGTACGGGTGGGGTCAAGTTACTGTCGGTAGGGTCGAACGTCTATCGAATCCAGTGAGTCGGATGGCCATCCATCGGAAGGGGGTAACCCCGACGGGTGAGCGTCATACGATTCCGGTGAGCTTCGCATGTCGAACCACCCCCCTGGTGGTGGTAAGATGTGCGTACTCCAGTGTGTGGTGTCGGGTCGTGCGTTGTGAGCGTCGAAGGGGCATAAGGCGATTGTCGCTCTCCCAGTGCGGTATATACCCATGCCGAGGCAACGTTGGTATGACCATGTTTTACACTATTGTGGGGAAAGTTGGTGAGTGAAAAGTTTGAGGCATAACTTGCGAAGCTTGTATGGATGTTCGGTAGTACGATGCCGTACGGGTGGGGTCAAGTTACTGTCGGTAGGGTCGAACGTCTATCGAATCCAGTGAGTCGGATGGCCATCCATCGGAAGGGGGTAACCCCGACGGGTGAGCGTCATACGATTCCGGTGAGCTTCGCATGTCGAACCACCCCCCTGGTGGTGGTAAGATGTGCGTACTCCAGTGTGTGGTGTCGGGTCGTGCGTTGTGAGCGTCGAAGGGGCATAAGGCGATTGTCGCTCTCTCGTGTGCCATGCGAACCCTGTGCAGTACGGTGTGTCGAACATTGAAATACCTCCCATGTAAGACGATGGACGATGGGAGAGCATAAGTTTTGGATCGAGGTGCTTCGGGTGTGATGTCAATCACATGTTTTCGACCGAGGACGATGAGAGAGCATAAGTTTTGGATCGAGGTGCTTCGGGTGTGATGTCAATCACATGTTTTCGACCGAGGACGATGAGAGAGCAAAAGTTTTGGATCGAGGTGCTTCGGGTGTGATGTCAATCACCTGTTTTCGACCAAGGACGATGGGAGAGCAAAATTTTGTCTCGAGGTGCTTCGGTTGTGTTGCCAATCAGGTGTTCTCGACCGAGGACGATGGGAGAGCAAAAGTTTTGGATCGAGGTGCTTCGGGTGTGATGTCAATCACATGTTTTCGACCAAGGACGATGGGATTGCTAAAGTTTTGGATCGAGGTGCTTCGGGTGTGATGTCAATCACATGTTCTCGACCGAACACGATGGGAGAGCAAAAGTTTTGGATCGAGGTGCTTCGGGTGTGATGCCAATCACATGTTTTCGACCAAGGACGATGGGAGAGCAAAAGTTTTGGATCGAGGTGCTTCGGGTGTGATGTCAATCACATGTTTTCGACCGAGGACGATGGGAGAACAAAATTTTGTCACGAGGTGCTTTGGTTGTGTTGCCAATCAGGTGTTCTCGACCGAGGACGATGGGAGAGCAAAAGTGTTGGATCGAGGTGCTTCGGGTGTGATGTCAATCACATGTTTTCGACCGAGGACGATGGGAGAGCAAAATTTTGTCACGAGGTGCTTCGGTTGTGTTGCCAATCAGGTGTTCTCGACCGAGGACGTCCCCCGCACAGCGCACACAACACAACAGCGCAACAGTTTGTTTAATTTGTCACTGCGCGAGCCAACGCCCGCAGTACGCAGTATGTGCATCGGTCCGGCACTGGTATTAAGTCCAATTCGATAACACAATAACACCAAGGCAACATCGAGGGTAAGAATGCGCGTGTCAAGTGTGATGAAAAGTCTCCCCCACACAGCGCACACAACACAACAGCGCAACGGTTTGTTGAATTTCTCACTGCGCAAGCCAGCACTCGCAGTACGAAATGTGTATAACGCTGACCCGTCGGCAATAACACCAAGACCCGGAAAGCGTCCACGTCCCGGAATGCAAAGTGTCAAGTGTTGGAAAAGTCCCCCGCACAGCGCACACAACACAACAGCGCAACAGTCCGGCACTGATATTAAGTCCAATTCGATAACACAATAACACCAAGGCAACATCGAGGGTAAGAATGCGCGTGTCAAGTGTGATGAAAAGTCTCCCCCACACAGCGCACACAACACAACAGCGCAACAGTTTGTTTAATTTCTCACTGCGCTTGCCAGCACTCGCAGTACGCAGTGTGTGCATCGGCCCGGCACTGGTATTAAGTCCAATTCGATAATATAATAACACCAAGCCAACATCAAGCACAGCACAGCACAACAGTTTGTTTTATTTCTCACCCGCAGTACGCAGTGTGTATAACATTGACAACGACGCGTACATGACTATTGAAAAAAAAAAAAACAACACATTCACACATTGGTCACACATCATCATCTTTACCTACGGGAAAACTGAAACTGTTGGAAAAAAGTTCAACTATTGAAAAAATGTCAACTATTGAAACAAGTAACCAACTATTGAAACAACCAACACCTTAGGCACGGCCCAAGTACAAGTACGAGTTCAATAGTAGGGTTACCCCCCATCGGAATATGACCGACACCCGGCACTGGTACCGATTGCGGTGCGTGAACATTTCCCGACCCAGCATGGTGTCTCGGCTAGTGGTACAAGTCTATCCAAGGCACCCCTATAACGATGCCCCCAGTGCGGTATATACCCATGCCGAGGCAACGTTGGTATGACCATGTTTTACACTATTGTGGGGAAAGTTGGTGAGTGAAAAGTTTGAGGCATAACTTGCGAAGCTTGTATGGATGTTCGGTAGTACGATGCCGTACGGGTGGGGTCAAGTTACTGTCGGTAGGGTCGAACGTCTATCGAATCCAGTGAGTCGGATGGCCATCCATCGGAAGGGGGTAACCCCGACGGGTGAGCGTCATACGATTCCGGTGAGCTTCGCATGTCGAACCACCCCCCTGGTGGTGGTAAGATGTGCGTACTCCAGTGTGTGGTGTCGGGTCGTGCGTTGTGAGCGTCGAAGGGGCATAAGGCGATTGTCGCTCTCTCGTGTGCCATGCGAACCCTGTGCAGTACGGTGTGTCGAACATTGAAATACCTCCCATGTAAGACGATGGACGATGGGAGAGCATAAGTTTTGGATCGAGGTGCTTCGGGTGTGATGTCAATCACATGTTTTCGACCGAGGACGATGGGAGAGCAAAAGTTTTGGATCGAGGTGCTTCGGGTGTGTTGCCAATCAGGTGTTCTCGACCGAGGACGATGGGAGAGCAAAAGTTTTGGATCGAGGAGCTTCGGGTGTGATGCCAATCACATGTTTTCGACCAAGGACGATGGGAGAGCAAAAGTTTTGGATCGAGGTGCTTCGGGTGTGATGTCAATCACATGTTTTCGACCGAGGACGATGGGAGAGCAAAAGTTTTGGATCGAGGTGCTTCGGGTGTGTTGCCAATCAGGTGTTCTCGACCGAGGACGATGGGAGAGCAAAAGTTTTGGATCGAGGAGCTTCGGGTGTGATGCCAATCACATGTTTTCGACCAAGGACGATGGGAGAGCAAAAGTTTTGGATCGAGGTGCTTCGGGTGTGATGTCAATCACATGTTTTCGACCGAGGACGATGGGAGAACAAAATTTTGTCTCGAGGTGCTTCGGTTGTGTTGCCAATCAGGTGTTCTCGACCGAGGACGATGGGAGAGCAAAAGTTTTGGATCGAGGTGCTTCGGGTGTGATGTCAATCACATGTTTTCGACCGAGGACGATGGGAGAGCAAAATCTTTGGACCGAGGTGCTTCGGGTGTGATGTCAATCACCTGTTTTCGACCAAGGACGATGGGAGAGCAAAATTTTGTCTCGAGGTGCTTCGGTTGTGTTGCCAATCAGGTGTTCTCGACCGAGGACGATGGGAGAGCAAAAGTTTTGGATCGAGGTGCTTCGGGTGTGATGTCAATCACATGTTTTCGACCGAGGACGATGAGAGAGCAAAAGTTTTGGATCGAGGTGCTTCGGGTGTGATGTCAATCACATGTTTTCGACCAAGGACGATGGGATTGCTAAAGTTTTGGATCGAGGTGCTTCGGGTGTGATGTCAATCACATGTTCTCGACCGAACACGATGGGAGAGCAAAAGTTTTGGATCGAGGTGCTTCGGGTGTGATGCAAATCACATGTTTTCGACCAAGGACGATGGGAGAGCAAAAGTTTTGGATCGAGGTGCTTCGGGTGTGATGTCAATCACATGTTTTCGACCGAGGACGATGGGAGAACAAAATTTTGTCACGAGGTGCTTTGGTTGTGTTGCCAATCAGGTGTTCTCGACCGAGGACGATGGGAGAGCAAAAGTGTTGGATCGAGGTGCTTCGGGTGTGATGTCAATCACATGTTTTCGACCGAGGACGATGGGAGAGCAAAATTTTGTCACGAGGTGCTTCGGTTGTGTTGCCAATCAGGTGTTCTCGACCGAGGACGTCCCCCGCACAGCGCACACAACACAACAGCGCAACAGTTTGTTTAATTTGTCACTGCGCGAGCCAACGCCCGCAGTACGCAGTATGTGCATCGGTCCGGCACTGGTATTAAGTCCAATTCGATAACACAATAACACCAAGGCAACATCGAGGGTAAGAATGCGCGTGTCAAGTGTGATGAAAAGTCTCCCCCACACAGCGCACACAACACAACAGCGCAACGGTTTGTTGAATTTCTCACTGCGCAAGCCAGCACTCGCAGTACGAAATGTGTATAACGCTGACCCGTCGGCAATAACACCAAGACCCGGAAAGCGTCCACGTCCCGGAATGCAAAGTGTCAAGTGTTGGAAAAGTCCCCCGCACAGCGCACACAACACAACAGCGCAACAGTCCGGCACTGATATTAAGTCCAATTCGATAACACAATAACACCAAGGCAACATCGAGGGTAAGAATGCGCGTGTCAAGTGTGATGAAAAGTCTCCCCCACACAGCGCACACAACACAACAGCGCAACAGTTTGTTTAATTTCTCACTGCGCTTGCCAGCACTCGCAGTACGCAGTGTGTGCATCGGCCCGGCACTGGTATTAAGTCCAATTCGATAATATAATAACACCAAGCCAACATCAAGCACAGCACAGCACAACAGTTTGTTTTATTTCTCACCCGCAGTACGCAGTGTGTATAACATTGACAACGACGCGTACATGACTATTGAAAAAAAAAAAAAACAACACATTCACACATTGGTCACACATCATCATCTTTACCTACGGGAAAACTGAAACTGTTGGAAAAAAGTTCAACTATTGAAAAAATGTCAACTATTGAAACAAGTAACCAACTATTGAAACAACCAACACCTTAGGCACGGCCCAAGTACAAGTACGAGTTCAATAGTAGGGTTACCCCCCATCGGAATATGACCGACACCCGGCACTGGTACCGATTGCGGTGCGTGAACATTTCCCGACCCAGCATGGTGTCTCGGCTAGTGGTACAAGTCTATCCAAGGCACCCCTATAACGATGCCCCCAGTGCGGTATATACCCATGCCGAGGCAACGTTGGTATGACCATGTTTTACACTATTGTGGGGAAAGTTGGTGAGTGAAAAGTTTGAGGCATAACTTGCGAAGCTTGTATGGATGTTCGGTAGTACGATGCCGTACGGGTGGGGTCAAGTTACTGTCGGTAGGGTCGAACGTCTATCGAATCCAGTGAGTCGGATGGCCATCCATCGGAAGGGGGTAACCCCGACGGGTGAGCGTCATACGATTCCGGTGAGCTTCGCATGTCGAACCACCCCCCTGGTGGTGGTAAGATGTGCGTACTCCAGTGTGTGGTGTCGGGTCGTGCGTTGTGAGCGTCGAAGGGGCATAAGGCGATTGTCGCTCTCCCAGTGCGGTATATACCCATGCCGAGGCAACGTTGGTATGACCATGTTTTACACTATTGTGGGGAAAGTTGGTGAGTGAAAAGTTTGAGGCATAACTTGCGAAGCTTGTATGGATGTTCGGTAGTACGATGCCGTACGGGTGGGGTCAAGTTACTGTCGGTAGGGTCGAACGTCTATCGAATCCAGTGAGTCGGATGGCCATCCATCGGAAGGGGGTAACCCCGACGGGTGAGCGTCATACGATTCCGGTGAGCTTCGCATGTCGAACCACCCCCCTGGTGGTGGTAAGATGTGCGTACTCCAGTGTGTGGTGTCGGGTCGTGCGTTGTGAGCGTCGAAGGGGCATAAGGCGATTGTCGCTCTCTCGTGTGCCATGCGAACCCTGTGCAGTACGGTGTGTCGAACATTGAAATACCTCCCATGTAAGACGATGGACGATGGGAGAGCATAAGTTTTGGATCGAGGTGCTTCGGGTGTGATGTCAATCACATGTTTTCGACCGAGGACGATGAGAGAGCAAAAGTTTTGGATCGAGGTGCTTCGGGTGTGATGTCAATCACCTGTTTTCGACCAAGGACGATGGGAGAGCAAAATTTTGTCTCGAGGTGCTTCGGTTGTGTTGCCAATCAGGTGTTCTCGACCGAGGACGATGGGAGAGCAAAAGTTTTGGATCGAGGTGCTTCGGGTGTGATGTCAATCACATGTTTTCGACCGAGGACGATGAGAGAGCAAAAGTTTTGGATCGAGGTGCTTCGGGTGTGATGTCAATCACATGTTTTCGACCAAGGACGATGGGATTGCTAAAGTTTTGGATCGAGGTGCTTCGGGTGTGATGTCAATCACATGTTCTCGACCGAACACGATGGGAGAGCAAAAGTTTTGGATCGAGGTGCTTCGGGTGTGATGCCAATCACATGTTTTCGACCAAGGACGATGGGAGAGCAAAAGTTTTGGATCGAGGTGCTTCGGGTGTGATGTCAATCACATGTTTTCGACCGAGGACGATGGGAGAACAAAATTTTGTCACGAGGTGCTTTGGTTGTGTTGCCAATCAGGTGTTCTCGACCGAGGACGATGGGAGAGCAAAAGTGTTGGATCGAGGTGCTTCGGGTGTGATGTCAATCACATGTTTTCGACCGAGGACGATGGGAGAGCAAAATTTTGTCACGAGGTGCTTCGGTTGTGTTGCCAATCAGGTGTTCTCGACCGAGGACGTCCCCCGCACAGCGCACACAACACAACAGCGCAACAGTTTGTTTAATTTGTCACTGCGCGAGCCAACGCCCGCAGTACGCAGTATGTGCATCGGTCCGGCACTGGTATTAAGTCCAATTCGATAACACAATAACACCAAGGCAACATCGAGGGTAAGAATGCGCGTGTCAAGTGTGATGAAAAGTCTCCCCCACACAGCGCACACAACACAACAGCGCAACGGTTTGTTGAATTTCTCACTGCGCAAGCCAGCACTCGCAGTACGAAATGTGTATAACGCTGACCCGTCGGCAATAACACCAAGACCCGGAAAGCGTCCACGTCCCGGAATGCAAAGTGTCAAGTGTTGGAAAAGTCCCCCGCACAGCGCACACAACACAACAGCGCAACAGTCCGGCACTGATATTAAGTCCAATTCGATAACACAATAACACCAAGGCAACATCGAGGGTAAGAATGCGCGTGTCAAGTGTGATGAAAAGTCTCCCCCACACAGCGCACACAACACAACAGCGCAACAGTTTGTTTAATTTCTCACTGCGCTTGCCAGCACTCGCAGTACGCAGTGTGTGCATCGGCCCGGCACTGGTATTAAGTCCAATTCGATAATATAATAACACCAAGCCAACATCAAGCACAGCACAGCACAACAGTTTGTTTTATTTCTCACCCGCAGTACGCAGTGTGTATAACATCGACAACGACGCGTACATGACTATTGAAAAAAAAAAAACAACACATTCACACATTGGTCACACATCATCATCTTTACCTACGGGAAAACTGAAACTGTTGGAAAAAAGTTCAACTATTGAAAAAATGTCAACTATTGAAACAAGTAACCAACTATTGAAACAACCAACACCTTAGGCACGGCCCAAGTACAAGTACGAGTTCAATAGTAGGGTTACCCCCCATCGGAATATGACCGACACCCGGCACTGGTACCGATTGCGGTGCGTGAACATTTCCCGACCCAGCATGGTGTCTCGGCTAGTGGTACAAGTCTATCCAAGGCACCCCTATAACGATGCCCCCAGTGCGGTATATACCCATGCCGAGGCAACGTTGGTATGACCATGTTTTACACTATTGTGGGGAAAGTTGGTGAGTGAAAAGTTTGAGGCATAACTTGCGAAGCTTGTATGGATGTTCGGTAGTACGATGCCGTACGGGTGGGGTCAAGTTACTGTCGGTAGGGTCGAACGTCTATCGAATCCAGTGAGTCGGATGGCCATCCATCGGAAGGGGGTAACCCCGACGGGTGAGCGTCATACGATTCCGGTGAGCTTCGCATGTCGAACCACCCCCCTGGTGGTGGTAAGATGTGCGTACTCCAGTGTGTGGTGTCGGGTCGTGCGTTGTGAGCGTCGAAGGGGCATAAGGCGATTGTCGCTCTCCCAGTGCGGTATATACCCATGCCGAGGCAACGTTGGTATGACCATGTTTTACACTATTGTGGGGAAAGTTGGTGAGTGAAAAGTTTGAGGCATAACTTGCGAAGCTTGTATGGATGTTCGGTAGTACGATGCCGTACGGGTGGGGTCAAGTTACTGTCGGTAGGGTCGAACGTCTATCGAATCCAGTGAGTCGGATGGCCATCCATCGGAAGGGGGTAACCCCGACGGGTGAGCGTCATACGATTCCGGTGAGCTTCGCATGTCGAACCACCCCCCTGGTGGTGGTAAGATGTGCGTACTCCAGTGTGTGGTGTCGGGTCGTGCGTTGTGAGCGTCGAAGGGGCATAAGGCGATTGTCGCTCTCTCGTGTGCCATGCGAACCCTGTGCAGTACGGTGTGTC